>NC_064638.1:636930265-637232310 GCF_023864345.2 Schistocerca serialis cubense
CTAAAAACTTGATTTTGACACACTTTGAACTAATAATCTCGACAAGTCCTTCGGAGAGTCGTTATCTATTCATAAATATGGCCACAGAATATCAAGCGTCTCTTGCGCACTGTTTCATGACCATATAGACCTGTGTGTAGAATAATGATGTTCTCCTCTTCATCCACATTCCATTTTCTTGTATGTTTCTGCAATATTAGACAGCTTTCCAACATCTGTAGTCTATAAACAATGTCACAATTTCGCTTTGCGCTGCGTTATTTCTCGCTATCTTGTCAAAAGTTGCCGTGTTGACAAACGTGGCTCTTCTGTAATTATAAGGTTTATAACTTACGCAGCGACCATTCACTAGTAGCCTGTGGTTTAAAAAGAGTATTTAACTTAAACGATTACCTGTTTCAGAATAATTATAAATGCATCTTCAGATGACTCTTGCAGCTTCCCTAGTATTCGTCACTGGTGTGGTGGTTTTCGTTCACAATTTGGTAAACTTAACGAGACGTTATTTTTTCTTTTTGAGCTTCACTGTAACAGTAATGACATGATTTTTAAGGGAGTAAAACATGGAGCTGAGCGAAAATTTACGTGGCTCATGTTTCGTTGTCACGAATTTGTCCTGTAATCTGTTGAGCGTTCTAAAATTAAGAGATACTGAAAGAAATGCGTAGACGATACTCCTATACTATTTTATGGCAATAGCTGCGAAGTTGATGTCTTAACTGAAGATTTGAGCAAATTAGACACGAAAATCAAATTCACGGTTGCACATGTATAAAAAGTATAATTAGTTTCGCATACTTTAAACCATACACCATAAGTAGCAAACACCATTTTGACTATTTTCGAAAGCCAAAACCCACAGATATTACAATCAGTACTACATACCACCGCCCGAACGACCATAAGATGGCTGACTACAGCTCAGTGCGTTGTATGCATAAAATTCCACTCAACCCTGCTGAATAGGCATCAGCGTAATTTACATCAGCTGCTCACAGTAATGGATATGATACGTCAGTAATAGATATCTCTCTCACTGACTCTCCAACAAACAGCAACTGTGAAGGACGCAAAATCGACAAAATATGCAGTCTTACACATTCAGTTTCCAACCTGTTCAAAAAGAATAACGTGAAAATTAGCTTTTGCATCAATTAATAAACAAAAAGTGGTTCACTCGCTACCTCACATTTTTATCCCCCATAAAGGATCAGGAATTTAAACTCAACATTAGGCAGAACTTTTTAAACAAGGTTTAAGAAACTCATTGATGCCCTACAACTGAATAAATTAATCAAATTAACCTATGTCATCCAACGTGTGGAAAATAATCACAGAGAAGATAATGTAAAAGACAGTCTGCAAATTTTACATCATACAGATAAGGGTGGTGCAATGAATCTTCTACAGAAGATTGATATCCACAGATATAAGATTACCTTCCCTGACCTGATTCTGGATGAGCTGAAAGATCCAGCCAATATCATCTTTCTAAATAACTTCTGAAACCTGTTCTTATCTTCCAAACCAACTTAATATAGCCATAGTCCAAGGTGAGCGTCGACCACCTTCAGTTGTTTTTCATTTAAATGTTTTCACATGCAATTTCTATTACAGAATGCAACTTGTGTCCTATGTTTATACTCAGTTTTATTACTGTTTTATTGTGCTCTCTTATGCTTTATGCAGTGTAGGTCACCTAATGCTCATTTCCAGTTCTAGTTCTGTTCAATGTGCAAATAGCTTATTTTATCCCACTGTAACACACATTAGATCTGATTAGATCGTTAACACCTATAAAAGTTTCACTGTTCAATATTTGTTTGTGCAAACTTAGCCAATCAATAGAGTGCCTGATTAGAACTTACTGTACATACTTTTACATCTGTTTTCAACTTTTAAATTAATTTCATTTATCTAGCAAACACGTATTTTTCTGTTCCCGTATAGCCAACAAAGCATCTGTAACCTATCACTTTGTGAATTCTAACATCTATGAATACATTTTTGCTATTCTTGTGAAACTTGGCCACGTTTTGAAAATGTCGAGAGTATGTGTTGGCATGGAACATAAAATGCAGTTTCGGAAATTAAACAGAAATTACGTAGTGCATGTCCAAAAATGTGTTAATTTTAAAATGCACGACACAAATACTGTCGAAATTCGTCATAAGGAAACATCCACCAAGTAAATTTTTGATCAGTTACATGTTTCATTAACTGAAAAAGTCTTCTGAATATTTCTGTGAAGGTCAAAATGGAAAAAATCTTTCATTAAATTTAACAGACGGCGCCACAGCAGGAAAGAAAGGAAAACTATTAGAGCAACCTGAAGATGGACTTGTAATTAAATCGAAACCGGTAATGGTTTGCGTTAAATGAACTTTTTAAAGCCATACTTGTGGCTTGTCGCTGCTTACATTACAAAAAATATAACGATATTACACTCTTGTACAGTAGTTTCATGGTGATTCTGCACTTCCCCTGAAGTTTCATGGCTCCTATTTCTGAACTTGTTTCAAAACCTAATGCGGATACTATCTCTCTAAGATATTTGAAGGAGGATATACGGTAAAATCGCCTTATAATCGAACATTAGTTGAACTTTAATGCAAACTTTCTACATAATGCGTTGTCTCTTAGGATATGTCGAAGGCTGCTTTTGCCACTGTTTCTCTGTAGCCTATTGTGTTTCTTCTTTAGTCTTGATTATTACAGGTAAATCATCAGAAAAGCCTTTCCAATTTTCAGATTTTCGTATACTTAACGTGCTTTAGTCAGTCTCTACAATTTATTTAAGGTGAAAAGCTCGTCTTCTCGTCGAACAACTGTATGTATCTCAAAAAAGTTCAGGTATTTCGCTGAGTAATTTTACTTTTAAAGCTGTATTTCTAAGAAGAATCGGGAGTCTTCCTTCTCTGGTCTTAGTGTCCATTTGTTTCATTTATTTGATATTTTGTGACGAAAATTTCGAACTTTTACTGCCCATGTCGATCGTCAAATGTAGTAGATCTTTGATCCAATGCACCGATCACAGACGACTGCAATTTCGTACCATCCTACTATTACTTTTTGATAATGTTAGGCAGAAATGTAGGTACCTGCACTTGGAATTACTCCACTTCATATGAGTTAAGCATATGTGGTAATGATAGTACCATTCGTACACAAACGATTGATAAGATCTTATGAAGTGAATAATAAAAGTACAATACAGTGGCTATGCGATAGAGAGGTACATTTAAAATTAAAGTAAGTGCGACGTCGGTCAAATTTCACTGGAATAAAGAAAAGAATGCGACATAATACCTCATACAAATGTCATTAGACAATAAATTAAAGATAAAATGGATGACGCAGACTTTCTGAGCAAAACGCTCCCCCTTGGTAATGAAAGGCGAAGAGGGTAGGCATTATATTTCTGTCTGACGGGAAAACATCCCCGGTCACCATCAGTTATTCCTTCTGCAGCAGCATCTCGAGAGCTGTAGACAGGACTCGCTCATCAGTCATGAGTCGCGCTCCTCTGGGACTTTCTCATAAATAGTGCGCGCAGCAATGAGCGAAACCTCGCATTTCATGAAAGTTTCAGGGTACCGAAATGAGGTTTTTACTAATGAACGCCGAGCAGAGCATCAGTAATTTATCACGTGACTACGTGCCCACGATAGTTATACACACTGGCACTCTGAAGTAAATAAATCTTACAGATTTTTAAAATATGAATGCATTGCTTTAGTTTTTTGTACAACCAATGTATTCTTTTTAAATAAAAAAGTTTTCTGGTAAATTTGTTATAAGGTACTGAAAGGCTAAAATAAGTTTAATATTTTAAGATACTGATCTACTTGTTTCCAAAAGTAGCAATAATACGAACAGAAAAGATTTGTAATGTTAGTTGTATTAACAACTTAACAGCGAGCCTCTCAGTTCACGTTTTCATTAATATGTACAACTACACATACTGAACATCTGTAGGACCTACTGACTCATTTCTGCGTGTTGCATCAGTTGTTACTGTTACGCTGTACGTAAATAAATGTACTATGTTTTCTTTTTCAAAATTAAGCACAAGTGCACTTTGCGAGTATCACCTTTCTCTTGAGTACGATTAAATTAGTTACTTCTGAGGATATCAGTTCAATAAAATTTCTAAGAAAGTATGATGATCCCCACAGTAAAACGATTTGGTAAAATAAAAACAATGTCAAATAGCGATATTTTGTTGTTTAAGGTTTGTAAATGCATAAAAGGCAGTGTAAGAACTCATGCAAAAGACAGAGGATAACTCAACAAATTAACCAAATACTATGGAGTTATTGTTCACTAACGGGTTGTCAAATACTTCAATTAAGCGCAAATAACGGAATTTTTCGCTCAGAATGAAACGTTTGGTATCTCATTACATAAATTTAACTCTACTGGAGTAGCAATGCTGATTTTGTGAAACCAACTAGACTTAGTGATTTTTGCAAAATACATGATTTTGAATGAAACAGTATCCCTTTGATCACCTTTTGAAACTACTCAAGTAGTATAAAGACTCTTTCGGGCTGTCCCTGACCTTGGGAACCAGTATTTCTTGTACATCTTTTCGCGTAAAATGCGTCTTTCAGAAACTGCGGGGTACTAACTTAAAACATGTCCAGAATATGAGGAAAACGAAAGAAACGTGGTCCGCTTGGGAATTGTAAAATTTATTTTAATTCCATTCAGTTTATTGCCATGAATTTTAAACTTGTCATCTTGAACCTCTAAACAGGTCGTGCATAAGAATTTTAAAAAAGGACGTTTGTGAAATATTAGTGGTTAACTGTAGCTTTCAAAACAGAACACTATTTGAATGGAACATTTGAAATGTTCTGCTGATACGATGATGTAATCAAAACAGTCCTAGTGCCAATAACGGCTCGAAAACCGCCTTAGGAAAGTAGCGCACATTTTGAAAGGTAATAGTTTTTTTAATACCTTCTTATGTTCTTGTGATGTTAATATGTCTTCTGTCAGTTTTGAAGTACACAAGTAGTAATATTTAACTTCTTAACGCTTCAATATTTAGAAATTGTTACGAGAACACAATTATTTTATTAGCTGGCTGTACCAATGGTGAAAATGTTCTTCGTCTTATTCAGAGAATGGAAAACATTCTATTTTAAGTTGGTGTGGCTACAATTAGGTTGGCATACCGTGATGAAGATATACCAACACATTCCTCTACTAGAATTTCCAAACAAAAATATTATATTCAATTAAGAAAAGTTCGATTCTCATAACAGAAGCGGAAAAACTATGCGTTTCCCTGGAATATAAAATGTATGCCAACGCCATTTCCTCGCTATTATATTAAGAACGTAGTTATTATCAGAGTGTCACAAAAATTATTTATTTCTGTACGCGTTATTAAATTCATTAGCACCAGGAACACTATTTATAGGATTTTAGTTAAATACATTGAGATGAGAGACACATGTTCTACAATGCTCCAGAGTAACACTCTACTTCCACTTGATTTACAGAACCGAGAATAGACAGAGGATGAGTTACTACGCTTTCATCTACATCTACATCTACATCTACATTGATACTCCGCAAGCCACCCAACGGTGTGTGGCGGAGGGCACTTTACGTGCCACTGTCATTACCTCCCTTTCCTGTTCCAGTCGCGTATGGTTCGCGGGAAGAACGACTGTCTGAAAGCCTCCGTGCGCGCTCTAATCTCTCTAATTTTACATTCGTGATCTCCTCGGGAAGTATAAGTAGGGGGAAGCAATATATTCGATACCTCATCCAGAAACGCACCCTCTCTAAACCTGGCGAGCAAGCTACACCGCGATGCAGAGCGCCTCTCTTGCAGAGTCTGCCACTTGAGTTTATTAAACATCTCCGTAACGCTATCACGGTTACCAAATAACCCAGTGACGAAACGCGCCGCTCTTCTTTGGATCTTCTCTATCTCCTCCGTCAACCCGACCTGGTACGGATCCCACACTGATGAGCAATACTCAAGTATAGGTCGAACGAGTGTTTTGTAAGCCACCTCCTTTGTTGATGGACTACATTTTCTAAGCACTCTCCCAATGAATCTCAACCTGGTACCCGCCTTACCAACAATTAGTTTTATATGATCATTCCACTTCAAATCGTTCCGTACGCATACTCCCAGATATTTTACAGAAGTAACTGCTACCAGTGTTTGTTCCGCTATCATATAATCATACAATAAAGGATCCTTCTTTCTATGTATTCGCAATACATTACATTTGTCTATGTTAAGGGTCAGTTGCCACTCCCTGCACCAAGTGCCTATCCGCTGCAGATCTTCCTGTATTTCGCTACAATTTTCTAATGCAGCAACTTCTCTGTATACTACAGCATCATCCGCGAAAAGCCGCATGGAACTTCCGACACTATCTACTAAGTCATTTATATATATTGTGAAAAGCAATGGTCCCATAACACTCCCCTGCGGCACGCCAGAGGTTACTTTAACGTCTGTAGACGTCTCTCCATTGATAACAACATGCTGTGTTCTGTTTGCCAAAAACTCCTCAATCCAGCCACACAGCTGGTCTGATATTCCGTAGGCTCTTACTTTGCTTATCAGGCGACAGTGCGGAACTGTATCGAACGCCTTCCGGAAGTCAAGAAAAATAGCATCTACCTGGGAGCCTGTATCTAATATTTTCTGGGTCTCATGAACAAATAAGGCGAGTTGGGTCTCACACGATCGCTGTTTCCGGAATCCATGTTGATTCCTACATAGTAGATTCTGGGTTTCCAGAAATGACATGATACGCGAGCAAAAAACATGTTCTAAAATTCTACAAGAGATCGACGTAAGAGATATAGGTCTATAGTTTTGCGCATCTGCTCGACGACCCTTCTTGAAGACTGGGACTATCTGTGCTCTTTTCCAATCATTTGGAACCCTCCGTTCCTCTAGAGACTTGCGGTACACGGCTGTTAGAAGGGGGGCAAGTTCTTTCGCGTACTCTGTGTAGAATCGAATTGGTATCCCGTCAGGTCCAGTGGACTTTCCTCTATTGAGTGATTCCAGTTGCTTTTCTATTCCTTGGACACTTATTTCGATGTCAGCCATTTTTTCGTTTGTGCGAGGATTTAGAGAAGGAACTGCAGTGCGGTCTTCCTCTGTGAAACAGCTTTGGAAAAAGGTGTTTAGTATTTCAGCTTTACGCGTGTCATCCTCTGTTTCAATGCCATCATCATCCCGTAGTGTCTGGATATGCTGTTTCGAGCCACTTACTGATTTAACGTAAGACCAGAACTTCCTAGGATTTTCTGTCAAGTCGGTACATAGAATTTTACTTTCGAATTCAATGAACGCTTCACGCATAGCCCTCCTTACGCTAACTTTGACATCGTTTAGCTTCTGTTTGTCTGAGGGGTTTTGGCTGCGTTTAAACTTGGAGTGGAGCTCTCTTTGCTTTCGCAGTAGTTTCCTAACTTTGTTGTTGTACCACGGTGGGTTTCTCCCGTCCCTCACAGTTTTACTCGGCACGTACCTGTCTAAAACGCATTTTACGATTGCCTTGAACTTTTTCCATAAACACTCAACATTGTCAGTGTCGGAACAGAAATTTTCGTTTTGATCTGTTAGGTAGTCTGAAATCTGCCTTCTATTACTCTTGCTAAACAGATAAACCTTCCTCCCTTTTTTTATATTCCTATTAACTTCCATATTCAGGGATGCTGCAACGGCCTTATGATCACTGATTCCCTGTTCTGTACATACAGATTCGAAAAGTTCGGGTCTGTTTGTTATCA
The DNA here is from genome assembly GCF_023864345.2 of Schistocerca serialis cubense. NCBI lineage: Eukaryota > Metazoa > Arthropoda > Insecta > Orthoptera > Acrididae > Schistocerca > Schistocerca serialis. Next base: position 636,938,051 of record NC_064638.1, read on the forward strand.
GTAGGTCCAATATGTTATCTCCACGAGTCGGTTCTCTGTTTAATTGCTCGAGGTAATTTTCGGATAGTGCACTCAGTATAATGTCACTCGATGCTCTGTCCCTACCACCCGTCCTAAACATCTGAGTGTCCCAGTCTATATCTGGTAAATTGAAATCTCCACCTAAGACTATAACATGCTGAGAAAATTTATGTGAAATGTATTCCAAATTTTCTCTCAGTTGTTCTGCCACTAATGCTGCTGAGTCGGGGGGTCGGTAAAAGGAGCCAATTATTAACCTAGTTCGGTTGTTTAGTGTAACCTCCACCCATAATAATTCACAGGAACTATCCACTTCTACTTCACTACAGGATAAACTGCTACTAACAGCGATGAACACTCCACCACCGGTTGCATGCAATCTATCCTTTCTAAACACCGTCTGTACCTTTGTAAAAATTTCGGCTGAATTTATCTCTGGCTTCAGCCAGCTTTCTGTACCTATAACGATTTCAGCTTCGGTGCTTTCTATCAGGGCTTGAAGTTCCGGTACTTTACCAACGCAGCTTCGACAGTTGACAATTACAATACCGATTTCTGCTTGGTCCCCGCATGTCCTGACTTTGCCCCGCACCCGTTGAGGCTGTTGCCCTTTCTGTACTTGCCCAAGGCCATCTAACCTAAAAAACCGCCCAGCCCACGCCACACAACCCCTGCTACTCGTGTAGCCGCTTGTTGCGTGTAGTGGACTCCTGACCTATCCAGCGGAACCCGAAACCCCACCACCCTATGGCGCAAGTCGAGGAATCTGCAGCCCACACGGTCGCAGAACCGTCTCAGCCTCTGATTCAGACCCTCCACTCGGTTCTGTACCAAAGGTCCGCAGTCAGTCCTGTCGACGATGCTGCAGATGGTGAGCTCTGCTTTCATCCCGCTAGCGAGACTGGCAGTCTTCACCAAATCAGATAGCCGCCGGAAGCCAGAGAGGATTTCCTCCGATCCATAGCGACACACATCATTGGTGCCGACATGAGCGACCACCTGCAGATGGGTGCACCCTGTACCCTTCATGGCATCCGGAAGGACCCTTTCCACATCTGGAATGACTCCCCCCGGTATGCACACGGAGTGCACATTGGTCTTCTTCCCCTCTCTTGCTGCCATTTCCCTAAGGGGCCCCATTACGCGCCTGACGTTGGAGCTCCCAACTACCAGTAAGCCCACCCTCTGCGACTGCCCGGATCTTGCAGACTGAGGGGCAACCTCTGGAACAGGACAAGCAGCCATGTCAGGCCGAAGATCAGTATCAGCCTGAGACAGAGCCTGAAACCGGTTCGTCAGACAAACTGGAGAGGCTTTCCGTTCAGCCCTCCGGAATGTCTTTCGCCCCCTGCCACACCTTGAAACGACCTCCCACTCTACCACAGGTGAGGGATCAGCCTCAATGCGGGCAGTATCCCGGGCAACCACAGTCGTAGTCCGATCAGGGGATGCGTGGGACGAGCTGGCCGTCCCCGACAAACCCCCATCCCGACCCCCACAGTGATGCCCATTGGCAACAGCCTCAAGCTGTGTGACCGAAGCCAACACTGCCTGAAGCTGGGAGCGAAGGGATGCCAACTCAGCCTGCATCCGAACACAGCAGTTGCAGTCCCTATCCATGCTAAAAACTGTTTTGCTAAGAACGTCTGAACTAATCTACAGAGAGCGCAAACAAATCGACAAAATTTAAACGGTTATTAAAATACAAGATTGCCTAGTAAATGCAGTAATGCTGCTACTTGCGCACTGCTGACACTGCTCGGCGGCGGAAGGTGACTAAGCGATATTACACTATTCAGGTACTAAAACACGATGCTACACTCTCAAATACTATAACACGCCCGAAATTTATGAATTAAACAATGCAAGAACCAAAAACACGCAAAGAAATTAAGAATTAAACTATGTAACAAATGAGTGAGCTAGGAGTATACGACTTGCTGCTGCAGCTGCTTATCCAACGGCGGCAGGGAGCACACCGTGTCCGGTAATTGTGAATCATCATGTTGAGCTCTGAACAGTTTTGAGCTGGACAATATTTCATTCGTTGGGAATACGAAATGGACGTAGTTTTCGTGTGTCTTTGATGACTACTTATGATGGGGATATTGCTACCATTCTTGTAACGTTCTCAATGTCACTTTACTGCATTTGGTAAGGATATTTTCTGTGTATTTACCCCCCCTCCCCCCCATGAACCATGGACCTTGCCATTGGTGGGGAGGCTTGCGCGCCTCAGCGATACAGCGATACAGATACCACAACGGAGGGGTATCTGTTGAGAGGCCAGACAAACGTCCTGAAGAGGGGCAGCAGCCTTTTCAGTAGTTGCAGGGGCAACAGTCTGGATGATTGACTGATCTGGCCTTGTAACATTAACAAAAACGGCCTTGCTGTGCTGGTACTGCGAACGGCTGAAAGCAAGGGGAAACTAAGGGGAAACTACAGCCGTAATTTTTCCTGAGGGCATGCAGCTTTACTGTATGATTAAATGATGATGGCGTCCTCTTGGGTAAAATATTCCGGAGGTAAAATAGTCCCCCATTCGGATCTCCGGGCGGGGCTACTCAAGAGGACGTCGTCATCAGGAGAAAGAAAACTGGCGTTCTACGGATCGGAGCGTGGAATGTCCGATCCCTTAATCGGGCAGCTAGGTTAGAAAATTTAAAAAGGGAAATGGATAGGTTAAAGTTAGATATAGTGGGAATTAGTGAAGTTCGGTGGCAGGAGGAACAAAACTTTTGGTCAGGTGATTACAGGGTTATAAATACAAAATCAAATAGGGGTAATGCAGGAGTAGGTTTAATAATGAATAAAAAAATAGGAGTGCGGGTAAGCTACAACAAACAGCATAGTGAACGCATTATTGTGGCCAAGATAGACACAAAGCCCATGCGTACTACAGTAGTACAAGTTTATATGCCACCTATCTCTGCAGATGATGAAGAAATTGATGAAATGTATGATGAGATAAAAGAAATTATTCAAGTTGTGAAGGGAGACGAAAATTTAATAGTCATGGGTGACTGGAATTCGTCAGTAGCAAAAGGGAGAGAAGGAAACATAGCAGGTGAGTATGGATTGGGGGGAAGAAATGAAAGAGGAAGCCGTCTGGTAGAATTTTGCACAGAGCATAACTTAATCACTTGGTTCAAGAATCATAAAAGAAGGTTGTATACATGGAAGAAGCCTGGAGATACTAAAAGATATCAGATAGATTATATAATGGTAAGACAGAGATTTAGGAACCAGGTTTTAAATTGTAGGACATTTCCAGGGGCAGATGTGGACTCTGACCACAATCTATTGGTTATGAACTGTATATTAAAACTGAAGAAATTGCAAAAAGGTGGGAAATTAAGGAGATGTGACCTGTATAAACTGAAAGAACCAGAGGCTGTACAGCGTTTCAGGGAGAGCATAAGGGAACAATTGACAGGAATGGGAGAAAGAAATACAGTAGAAGAAGAATGGGTGGCTCTGAGGGATGAAGTAGTGAAGGCAGCAGACGATCAAGTAGGTAAATAGACGAAGGCTAATAGAAATCCTTGGGTAACAGAAGAAATATTGAATTTAATTGATGAAAGGAGAAAATATAAAAATGCAGTAAATGACGCAGGCAAAAAGGAATACAAACGTCTCAAAAATGAGATCGACAGGAAGTGCAAAATGGCTAAGCAGGGATGGCTAGAGGACAAATGTAAGGGTGTAGAGACTTATCTCACTAGGGGTAAGATAGATATTGCCTACAGGAAAATGAAAGAGACCTTTGTAGAGAAGAGAAGCACTTATGTGAATATCAAGAGCTCAGATGGTAACCCAGTTCTAAGCAAAGAAGGGAAGGCAGAAAGGTGGAAGGAGTATATAGAAGGTTTATACAAGGGCGATGTACTTGAGGACAGTATTATGGAAATGGAAGAGGATTTAGATGAAGACGAAATGGGAGATAAGATACTGCGTGAAGTGTTTGACAGAGCACTGAAAGACCTAAGTCGAAACAAGGCCCCGGGAGTAGAAAACATTCCATTAGAACTACTGATGGCCTTGGGTGAGCCAGTCCTGACAAAACTCTACCATCTGGTGAGCAAGATGTACGAGACAGGCGAAATACCCTCAGACTTCAAGAAGAATATAATAATTCCAATCCCAAAGAAAGCAGGTGTTGACAGATGTGAAAATTACCGAACTATCAGTTTAATAAGTCACAGCTGCAAGATACTAACGCAAATTCTTTACAGACGAATGGGAAAACTAGAAGGAGCCGACCTCGGCGAAGATCAGTTTGGATTCCGCAGAAATGTTGGAACACGTGAGGCAATACTGACCCTACAACTTATCTTAGAAGAAAGATTAAGAAAAGGCAAACCTACGTTTCTAGCATTTGTAGACTTAGAGAAAGCTTTTGACAATGTTGACTGGAATACTCTCTTTCAAATTCTGAAGGTGGCAGGGGTAAAATACAGGGAGCGACAGGCTATTTACAATTTGTACAGAAACCAGATGGCAGTTATAAGAGTCGAGGGACATGAAAGGGAAGCAATGGTTGGGAAGTGAGTGAGACAGGGTTGTAGCCTATCCCCGATGTTATTCAATCTGTATATTGAGCAAGCAGTAAAGGAAACAAAAGAAAAATTCGGAGTAGGTATTGAAATTCATGGAGGAGAAATAAGAACGTTGAGGTTCGCCGATGACATTGTAATTCTGTCAGAGACAGCAAAGGACTTGGAAGAGCAGTTGAACGGAATGGACAGTGTCTTGAAAGGAGGATATAAGATGAACATCAACAAAAGCAAAACGAGGATAATGGAATGTAGTCAAATTAAATCGGGTGATGCTGAGGGAATTAGATTAGGAAATGAGACACTTAAAGTAGTAAAGGAGTTTTGCTGTTTAGGGAGTAAAATAACTGATGATGGTCGAAGTAGAGAGGATATAAAATGTAGACTGGCAATGGCAAGGAAAGCGTTTCTGAAGAAGAGAAATTTGTTAACATCGAGTGTAGATTTAAGCGTCAGGAAGTCGTTTCTGAAAGTATTTGTATGGAGTGTAGCCATGTATGGAAGTGAAACATGGACGATAAATAGATTGGACAAGAAGAGAAGCTTTCGAAATGTGGTGCTACAGAAGAATGCTGAAGATTAGATGGGTAGATCACATAACTAATGATGAGGTATTGAATAAAATTGGGGAGAAGAGGATTTTGTGGCATAACTTAACAAAAAGAAGGGACCGGTTGGTAGGACATGTTTTGAGGCATCAAGGGATCATAAATTTAGCATTGGAGGGCTGCGTGGAGGGTAAAAATCGTAGAGGGAGACCAAGAGATGAATACACTAAGCAGATTCAGAAGGATGTAGGTTGCAGTAAGTACTGGGAGATGAAGAGGCTTGCACGGGGTAAAGTAGCATGGAGAGCTGCATCAAACCAGTCTCAGGACTGAAGACCACAACAACAACAACAACAATAACAGTGTATTTACACCTGCAAGGGAACATAGCCTTTAGTATTTGACATAAATCTCAATCTCCACTGGCTCCTTGGAGGAAGGGGTCATAGCTGATGCACCGACAGACGTACAGACAGACACACATAATATGGGTTCTGATGAGTGAGTCTGCAAGTATCCAAGTATATGACATAAGTGGCAGTATCCTTTGATTGCAATTACTTAGAAGCTTAAGCGTTTTACACCACCAACAGACAGTATAGCTTAGAACCTGACTTAGATTTCAACTAGACACCTACACCCGTCCCTGAGTAAAAGGGGCCTTTACAGTCAGAGAGTCAGACTCACGGTCAACAGTGTGATCTTAGAATGGTTCCATTTTTATCAACTGAGATACGGAACCCTAATAAACTCTGAAACATAGCTGTAATGTCGCAGAAAAGCATGCGATCTTCGTATTATTTTTGTCATCGTGTAGACAGTAATATTTTGACTGTCGAATGTGTGACGTTATCATCGGAAGCAACAAATTTCATTAGTACTAGAACCCCTTTGTTTTGTGTAGTGAACCGAAGAGCAGTGTTTGCGATGAACATATTTAATAGCCATAATGAAAAAATATAATTTATATAACTATCAATAAAAAACGATGTAGTAATTGTTTGCTTCCGACTCACTGTCCACTGCCATCTAAGCGGCGAAGCCTATATAACATCACTTCCTATGATGTATAATAATTAATGCTGCAGGAGATAAGATGGGTAAATATCACGTTCTTAGAGTCTTCCATCGTTGCTTCGTACAACAACCTCATATTTATGAACAAAAATCACAAGTACGTGGCTGTTCTACTATCGAATATCAATTTTTTTGTGATTTTCATTCAGAATCGATAATGATGTGTGGCGGAGGGTACTTTCGGTACCACTATCTGATCCCTCCAACCCTTCTCCACTCGCGAATAGTGCGTGGGAAGAATGATTGTCGGAAAGTCTCTGTACTGGCTCTAATTTCTCGAATTTTCTCCTCGTGATCAATACGCGACATGTATGTGGGGGGAAGTAATACGTTGTGCGACTCCTCCTGGAAAGTGCTGTCCCGAAATTTCACTAGAAATTCTCTTCGTGATGCAGAACGCCTCTTTTGTAAATCTGCCAGTAGAGTTTGTTTAGCATCTCCGTAACGCTGTCTCGCCAGCTAAACGATCCCGTGACGAAAGGCGCCACTCTTCGTTGGATCTTCTGTATCTTCTCTACCAGTCCGACCTGATAGGAATCCCAGATAGACTAACAATACTGAAGAATCGGGAGAACATGTGTCTCATAAGCCACTTCTTTCGTGGATGAGCTACATTTCCTTAAGATTCTTCCAATGAATCTGAGTCTGGTGTCTGTTTTCCCACTATATGTTTTATATGGTCATTTCACTTAAGATCTCTCTGGATATTTACGCCTAGATATATTACGGCAATAGCTGTTTGTCATCGATAGTGTAACTGTACAGTAGTGGATTTTTAGTTTATGCGCAATATGTTACATTTATTTACATTGAGGGTCAACTGCCAGAGTCTCCACTATTCATCAATTCTCTGCAGGTCGTACTGCAAATTCTTACTATCTTCTGTCGTTGCTACTTTGTTATAGACAACTGAATCATCTGCGAATAGCTTTAAAGAGTATCTGACGGTTTCTAGTAGATCATTTATACTATATATATTGTAAACAGCAACGGTCTTATCACACTTCCCTTTGATACTCCGGATATTGCTTTTACATCTGTCGATATTGTTCCGTTAAGAGCGACGTGTTGAGTTCTATCTGCATAAGTCTTGAATCCAATCGCTGGTCTGCTCCGATAGTCGTAAGCTCGTATTTTTTTCATAAAACGGCAATGCGGGAAGATGTCAACTGCCTTACTGAAATCAAGGAACACGGCATCAACCTGAGCGCCGTTGTCCATGGCGCTGTTTATCTCATGGAGGAACAGAGCGAGCTGAGTTTCACAGGATTTCTGTTATGCGGAATCCATTTTATCCTGACAATTCTTTAAACGCCGTTGCTTGAAATGTAATAAGCATAAGCAAATTCTATCATAAAGATAAAACCGTGGCTATTATGTGTTGTACTGGAATTCATATGAAAATGCTAGAAGGCAAAAGTTGCAGAACAAGAAACATACGACGATGTTTAGAATTAGAGGGTGTGAAGCACATTTCTAAACTTTTCCTTGTGGAGAATTATAGAGAACTGAGTCGACATCTATATGTGCTCAGTTTGAAAGGAGTATTCCACTAGAAAACCTGCTTGATGTGAAAGAAACACTAAGTCACGGTCTACAACGGCGTGATGATAGTGTGGGTAGAAAGTATCAAATCTCGACTTAGAACAGGACACACCGGTAATTTACACAATGTATTTCAGTGAGCGACAAAAATTTTACTACTTCCTGTTGGAAACCACCTTATATCGGAATATGATGTACTCATATTTGCTGCTAAAAAGAATGATCATATCTTAAATGTTATTAATTCTATCCCGTTGTAGACAAATGAAGGACTTACTAGGTTTGCAAGGATTCTCCCTGAACTATAATTGACGAGCTTTCAATATTTAGGGTCTCCGCACGTCAGTTGGTAGAAATGGAACACTTCTATGACAGCTTTGCTGTCCGTCACTCTATCAGTCTGTCCGACTGTTAAGAGCGCGTTTTCTCAGGAACGGGTTGAGATATCAAGCTAAAATGTATGTCACATTCTAGAGTCTGTGGTCACTTGGCGCTGTGAAAAATGTAAACTAAGTCAATTCAGTCAAAAGCTGCCGCCATTTATGTCACATATTTCGATACTCGCGAACTCACTCATCAAAATCTTTAGGGTACTTCTCGTTGACCTACCATCATGAAATTTGACAAGAAGTAAAGTTGACAGTAGAAGTAAAGGAAAGAATGTGGAAATTGCCGGTCTGTGATTATATCACATTAAAAATTATTTTTTTGGTCGTCTGTTGTCCGTCTTTGTGTCTGTCCATCTGTTTCGACCTCTTTTTCCCGGGAACGGATAGGAGTATCAAGTTGAAATTTAAGTTGCATACTATGGTTTATGATCCCTTGGCAATGTAGAACATTAAAAGACTTCTTTTCTCAGGAATGAGTAAAGCTTTCAAGTTGAAAATTGTTAGAAATACTAGACTATACAGACTCTTCGCGGTGTAAAAAATATAAACTCCTAAGTCAGTGAAAACAAAAGATACAGCCATGGAGTCATATTTTTGATAATCTCAAAGAAAAACACATCAGAACGTATACATGAATTATTTATGAACTTTTTATTTACATGTGGACCTAGTGGTGTAGCGGCGTGGCGACGGTAGCTGAGAGTGTTCGGTCAGAAGGCTGGCTGCCCTCTGTAATAAACATAAATTAAGAAAATAGTAACGAGTGCACCTCAAAACGAACAGGTATCGCGATTGAATCTCGTTAGAATCAGGGACTTTACAGCTTTCGTTTTAACCTAACTTTCACTTCTCAACGAAGTGAATAGTCGCCTGAAACAACATGTGGTTCTGATGAAAGTTTTAACCAATATGTGTGGGAAAGATTGCCAAAAACCAATTTTGTGGGAAGAAATGCACTTATTCAATTTATGAAAAAATGAATGATCCGTTACATTTTAAACTTCATGTTTAGAAAAACTCAAATTTTACAGTTAATTATCTCAATTTTACGATTGTTTATTATAAATAATTCTAGAGTTTTACATAAAGGAGTTTGTGTTTAATAAGCATATCAAGTTTGAAAGTATTAGAATATTTATTTTGCGTATTAGATTTTATCACCTCCAAAATGATTTGTCTGCTTTCACTGCACGCTGTCTGTCCATCGCATACAAAGCTTTGATGCTGTTCACTCCAGGCATAATTCCAATTTTCTCTAAAGCATATTTCCTGCTTTGCACATCATTAAAATATGAAACGGCATCATAAACACCAATATTAAGTGCATTTCTTCCCACAAAATTGGTTTTTGGCAATCTTTCCCACACATATTGGTTAAAACTTTCATTTGGGGTTTGGGTATCACCATGTAGACATTTCTTCAGTAAGTCTTAATTTGCAAGATTCCTGAATATAGGTTTGATGGCTTCCATTGCAGCAGTTCGTAGAAAATTACTGTGATGATATTCTTCATCACCAGCAATGCTGTGCAAGGGAGTGTTGCGCTGCATCTTGGTACACTTAAGACCAAATAACGTGCTTTACAATATCTCAGATATATATGTTTTATACCTCAAACTATTCAGAAGGATGTGCGCTACAAAACTGGCACGTTTTTTGAAATCGATTTGTTTTTAAATTTTTGGCGTCCTATCACCCCTCAAGATGTCTTCGGGAATGTTAATTGTATACTGGTTTAGTTTGGTAAACATATCTGAAAAGTATCTTTACAGAGTAACCACGTAGGGTGTTTAGTTTTTTGTCAGTTGTTTAAATATTTGATGTGTTTTGGTAGTATCGCTCATTATTTAGTATAAAATAGATCAGAAAAGTTGTATTAAATTTCCCCATGTGGACGGGATAAAGGAAACCGAGATTTTAGTGAAGTTACGCATCGCTTTTGGCGCGTCTACTATGAGCATAACAGGAAATTCATGAATATGTTGAAAATTACTTGTGCCCTGGACACCAAACAGCATTGTTAAGCGATGAGACCGTGGAAAAGGTGCAAAAGTTGGTTATGGAACTATTAACGCTAGCTGAATCACGTCAACTGGCTAATGGCATGAAATATTTTCGGATGTTTTGCGTCTTAAATGAGTGACAGAAAAGTTTGTTCAAAATTTTCGAATATTATAGATGTGAATGGAAGTTACTAAGGAATCAATAGCAATGTAGAACCACTGAAACATGTCGTAACATGATATCAAACTTAAGTTTGAGGCTGTAATGTCGAAACTAGGGCTCAGTTGTCCTATTGGAAGCATTCTGGATCACCACGATGCAAAATTCTGCAGTGCGGTCACATGTGAAGGTTTTTATTATTGTTTCCTTAGATTTTAAAAAGCATAGTACATCATGAGCTCCGGCCACAATGTCGAGCGATTAATAAGGTGTATTACGGAGAAGTACTACGGGATTTGCGAGAAGCGATCTGAATAATTCACATCTTTTGCACCACAATAGTAGAGCTGCTCTCACTTAGTTCATGAATTTTACTATGCTGCATTTTAAGACTTTTGGAACGATGTTTTATGGCTGTAAGGTGATATTTAAAGTATTGTTAATTCTGAATTCAGATTAATTTTGGTTTCTGTGTTTCACGTCAAATTTTTCTACAAATCACGTCTGAAATTTTAGCTAATATAATTTCTTTTTGAAACGTAAATTTTTTAATAGCATTAAAATAAATTATTTTTGTAATCTTGTATTGAATCACTAGACACTGCATTAAAGTAAGCAATGGTATATGTGCAAATAATTATTACAAAAACGTAGACAACCATTAGAATTTAATTTATCTTCCCTGATTTCGTTGCATCAAGTTCTTTCTGAATTGGAGAAAACCTCTCTTCTGTGTCCACTCACTCTACCAGTGGCATCTCTCTTTAACACAAAACGTTAGTCAGCCATTACGTTTGCATTTCAGCTTCCCTAGTATCTCTTTTCTCTCTTCTTAATTTCCTCGTGGAACCATTCTTATTGTTCTTCACTCACACTGCCTTCTTCTATAAATTATTTTATTAATTATTTTTCTGTGTTCCTGTACCAGGAGAATTATACTCCGGGTAGTACAAGATGTTTTGTTTTCAATTTTAACCCAAACGGTTCGGCAGCATCTTCTGTCAGATCCAAGTCTCGAGTAAAATTATTCGGTTCATTTTGATTTAGTAATCATGTCGTTTCACATCATCAAGAACGGCAGGTGGAATAGAAATAGGGAGATATTTACGATGCGTAACAGGTCGTAAGGCCAAAGAAATGTTCGAATACAGGGTGGTTAGAATTAAACTTTCGCTTCGTAAGCCAGTGTAGATGAAAAACTGTTTACCGTGTGGATACTCAAATTGTACAGGAATGATGCCAGAGTGTGCACTACAGGATTTGCTTTGTTAGTATCGTTAGTGTTATGACTTGCTGTTAGATGCCGGTACTGGTGCGACGACGTGGGGTTGAAACATAAGCATGTGTGCATTACAGTTGCGGACAGTCAACATGGGTCTGGAGAATATGGCAGGGCTTTACTTTAAAGCTGTTTTATCAAAAAAGCTACAACAGAAAGTGATTCGGGGGTTTGAATTAACTGAGGTTTTGGGAGTTGCTCCTCGGCGAGGGCGACGCCAATTGCGCTACAGATTGTTGAAGCAGCCGCTGTTACGATGGCTGAGAATGCTGGACGCTATGTGCCATCTTCAAGTAGTGCACGAGATGTGTCATGACTGCTAAACATTGCATGGTCCTACGTTCGAAAAGAATTGTGAACATACCGTGAAATGGTATCTCTAATGCTGTTCCAGGCTGTTCGCAATGCTGATGGTCGTCACACTAATCACTCTTTGTAACCTGAAACGTAAACATGGCACGCAAGGAACAAATGTTACTTTCTCATGTAGAATTTAAAATGTGTTTCGTAATTGTTCATTCGTTATTTCTCTTTAACATGTCTTTACAAATGTTTCAACACAGTTTCATTGCCCAACTATCACTCGTTCTTCACGGGGACACTCTCAAATACCGAAAGTTGAATTATAAACACCCTGTATTTTATTCCTTCAAAATAACAATCATATACATAATTTTGCGACTCCCTCAAAACCACGGGAACTGCAAAAGGAATCTATTTCGCATTTTCCCACAGACTAAGTCCCTCGACACGTACGCGGCATACCTTGTGCAGTTTCAGGCTTGATCACTATCTCTATGCGTAGTAACAAACATAACAAAATAGTTCGGGTTTTTCAAACACTTGCGGAAACTCATTTCTAAAAAGCCGCAAAACTACATTTAACAGCACAGATATGGCCTCACTACACTATGACCAATTACTGCATCTTAGTAAAATAAAACTTTCCTTTCCAGCAATAAAATATCTCTCCACAGAACTTATGATTAAATGAAAAATGAGTTTACATCATTTGTGAAAAAACTTCACTTGACAGATAAAAGCTAGTAACAGATCTGAAATCAGTGCAACAAAGTACTTCAGAAGCACCGAAAATTATACAGACATCAAAACTCATGCTGCCATGTTGTTTGATACGCCAACTTGCATGTCCGCCATGGCTCCATTTGATTTTGTTTAAGTTCTCGAAAACAAAGAAACTTTGACGGACCGTCGTTTTACAACCATAGATGAGATTAAAAACGCAACGTTGGGCGAGATCAAATCTATCCCACAAGATCAGGTTCCAAACGTGTTTCGGGCATTGAAAAATCCACTGGCATAACTATACATCACCTGAAGGCGACTATTTTGAAACAGATCATGTTGACATATACAAATAATAAAATTATTTCCTGAAAGCAGAAATTCCTTTTTAATTTTATAATGTATCTGGATATGCGGTAAACGTGTCAGGAATCTTAGAAGGAACAACTCGCCATGATAAACGGTTTCTGTCCACCAGAAAAACGTTGGAGAAAGTTTTTCAACGAAGACGGCGAGAACATCGAGAAACATGTCCGTAAAAATGATATTCACTACTGAAGTCTCGGTAACCGTACTTGTCCACCCATTAGTATAACCGATATATTCTGGCACCGATGTCTGCACAGAAGAAATCATCACTGAGCTTCCGACAGCACATGTTAAGCGTGGGTACTGCTAAGAACTTTCCTAGCGGTCACTCACTGTCCGAAGATCTACAAACCGTTGTCCGTCAGTGGATGACCAGCTTCGGTCAGGTTCTCCAATATTTAGATCTGTATTCTATTGGTGACACTGAAACGCATGGATTTCTGAACTAGCTCTTACATTCTTCAAACACTCAGCAAAGAAAAATATATTAACTTCCAAACTAGTCAGACAATAAATTAATTGCAAAAAAGTGTATCCGATGGAATCGTTTCAGCACATGCGTAAGTGTTCTGGAATTTTAGAATCCTGTACATCAAACGCAAATCTGTTTCCGTAATATGTCTCCTATTCACCTTGACACAGAACCTCTGTTGGTTATTATCATTACTCATACGAAAAGTTTCCTAACGTATAAAATGATCACAATTAATAACAAAGCAAATTGAACGATCAGTGTCCTTGTACGACAAATATACGAAATAAAGTTAATAGTTGTGCTATGGAAATATATACGAATATGTAGTAGGGAATGTTTATGATGCCTGGCTAGCAGTGTGCTTTGAAGTTTCCGGGACGGGGAGCCACGCCGGTCGTGGTCCGATTCCGCTCGGCGCATTAACGACGAGGGCTGCCGTGGTGGCGATCCTGGATGTGGTTTGTAGGCAGTTCCCCACATCCCAGTAGATGAATACTGGTACCCACGTCTCCCCGCAGATACAGGATACGTAAACGCTTAGAAAACATGCATGCATGTCCGGTAAAACTTTGCATCGTAACTTGGAATAACACAGGCACTGCAGTAGTGTATTTGGAAAACTTTCTCACACTTCCACATAGAATTTATTCTCTATGCAGACAGTTGGAGTACTGATTCCGTCCTGGGGCTGGCGTGGGTGGAGGAGACTGACGATCTGAGGTGTTAGGTCCGCTTAAACCCATAATGAGCAGCAGCAGTGGCAGCGGGTACGCCCAGAATGAGGGAGCTCCCTTTACAGTTTACCCTACAGCCAATACAGGGCATGTGATTAAACGGACACTCACAACTGTGCTAACTGCAGTGATTCCAGAGAGCCTCTCATTCAATGAGGCCCTGCTATTTTCCCACATCTAATGATATCCTGTTCAATGATTTACGTGTGGAATAGCCGATATTACCTTCCTCTGGTAAATGTTCGAAGAGCTTTCAGCCAGTAAAATCTGACAGCAGGCGAAAGACAACACAGGCCTTCCCCAAAACACCACAGAAATAGAAAACAAATATTAAATTTAAATGAAAATCTTTAATTTCAGGAATATAAAATACTTAAATGTGTAAAAGAATTCCCCAACAGTACAAAGTGAGACTTACAATAAAATGAGCGTTAGACTTAATGACTATCAGGATGCTGATCCACCTTTAGTGCATCGGCCAATCTATTGCCAGTAAAATGACGACTTTTCTTTGGAATACATCGTAATTTGGCCGTATTTTTCTTGTGGACAGCTTAGATTTTGGTTTTTACGTCATTAAGAGTGCTAAAAGTTTGTCTATTGAACCGTTATTATATTAAAAAAGCTTTGCATCACCCCGGTTCCCAGAACTGAAGATAGACGTTGACTGTGGATATTGTATCCCAGACACAGTCCCTTTGACTGTTCAGAGAGGTCACTAAACCCGCCCAAATATGTAAACAATCATGCATGAGGGAGGGGATCCTACAGCCGATCAGTTCCAGTCATTCCACCAGGAAGGAGGTACACAGTTCGTGTTGTCTGTAGTTCAACCATGCCTAGACAGTCAATACCGCGGTTCCATCGCGTCCGTATCGTCACTTTGTGCCAGGAAGGGATCTCAACAATTGAAGAGTCCAGGCGTTTCAGAGTGAACCAAAGCAATGTGGTTCGGACATGGAGGAGATACAGAGAAACAGGAGCCGGCCGGAGTGGCCGAGCGGTTGAAGGCGCTACAGTCTGGAACCGCACGACCACTACGGTCGCAGTTTCGAATCCTGCCTCGGGCATGGATGTGTGTGATGTCCTTAGTTAGGTTTAAGTAGTTCTAAGTTCTAGGGGACTTATGACCACAGCAGTTGAGTCCCATAGTGCTCAGAGCCATTTGAACCATTTTGAAGAGAAACAGGAACTGTCGACATGTCTCGCTCAGGCTGACCAGGGGCTACTACCGCTACCTACAGATAATGGCTCGGAGAAAGCTGATAGCAACGCCAGCATGTTGAATAATGCTTTTCGTGCAGGCACAGGACGTTGTGTTACGACTCAAACTGCGCAATAGGTTGCACGATGCGCAACATCACTCCCGACGTCCATGGTGAGGTCCATGTTTGCAACCACGATACCATGCTGCGCGGTAGAGATGGGCCCAGCAGCATGCCGAATGGGCCGCTCACCATTGGAATCACGTTCTCTTCACCAATGAGTGTCGCCTATGCCTTCAACCAGACAATCGTCGGAGACGTGTTTGGAGGCAACCCGGTCAGGCTGAACGCCTTAGACGCACTGTCCTGCGAGTGCAGCAAGATGGAGGTTTCCTGCTGTTTTGGGGAGGAATTATGTGAGGCCGAAGTACGCCGCTGGTGGTCGATAGTGCAACCATATCGTCAGTATATTGGCGAGTCATCCGTCTTCATGGACGGCAGTTCGAGCCCCCATCGTGGACATCTCGTGAATGACTTCCTTCAGGATAACGACATCGCTCGACTAGAATGGCCAGCATGTTCTCCAGACATGAACCTTATCGAGCATACCTGGGATAGATTGTAAAGTTTTTAACATTTTTATGCAGTGGCAGCAACTGATATTGTTTATATAAGATTGTAAAGGGCTGTTTTTGGACGACAGGAGCCGCCAGCCACTCTGAGGGATCTACGCCGAATCGCCGTTGAGGAGTGGGACAATCTGGAGCAACAGTGCCTTGATGAACTTGTGGATTAGTATTCCACGATGAATACAGGCATGCATCGATGTAAGAGAACGTGCTATGGGCATTAGGGGTACGGTGTTTACAGCAATCAGGACCACCACCTGCAATCAGAACCACTACCTCTGAAGGTCTCGCTGTATAGTGATACAACATGCTATGTGAGGTTTTCATGAGCATTAAAAAGGGCAGAAATGATGTTTATGTTGATCTCTATTCAAATTTTCTGTACAGGTTCCGGATCTGTCGGAACCGAGGTGACGCAAACTTTATTTGATGTGTGTATTAACGCTTGCCAAATATGGAGCTCACCATGGTTCTTGCATTACTACGAAGTCAATCATGGACGATGCTGGTTGCCAGGTGTATCAACTAAAGTATCAGAGAACTCGCCGAAACGAACTGCATTTCATGGCTTCATCACCTGTAAAATAGAGTAACGTTTCAACTCTTCAGCGGACGGAGGCTTGGTCCCTGAAGTAAACTCCAATGTTCCAAAGAAAGTGAGTGGTCCACCATAACACCTTGGCACAACCCACTATTCCAAGCACTGCTCCATCCAACAGCCAATTGCCACCCGTCATCTAGCTTATGGCCCCCTGTGCAGACAGCGAAGGTGCGAGCCTTGCACGGTCTGAAACATCTCTCACGTTTCTGTAAAAACCCCGCCACAGAGGACGCCCGCGAAGCCATAAATAAGCAACGCAACGAAAGAGGTTTAATAAGAACCAGAAACGCTATCAGCGCACGTCCATGGATCAATCCTTCACCCCCCCCCCCCCCCTCTAAAAAAAGTAACAGCAAGTATCAATCTACAGTTCAGCATCCTGGTTTCTAGAACTAATTTTAACTAACTTAAATGAACTCTTAACATTTTCCTTGGCGGCTCGGTTCTGGACCAGGAAACTGACGGGGAGTACACCTTCACGACCTTGCATGTCCTCCGAATGGAGGGAGCATCTTTGCAGTAATTTTATGCTCGGCTTAATGTGTGCTTGAATCTTAATTTGAAAAACAAATTCACCCATCTCTGACGAGGCAGGGCACCTGCCCCTGTTGTAGCAGGTGGCCTTGCTCTGGTGTGCAAGGCGAATGTTATTCCTATCAGCTTCCCAGTTTTCCTTTCCTACCTTAGGATCAATATCCTCGGTGAGGAAGTCGTTTATTGACCACAAATTTGATATCGGCAAGTTAACTGGAAATGAAAACATCAGCTTGGCAAGTGTAGCGTTGTGAGTTTCACGCAGAGCAGTGGAAAATAGCAGTATTAAAACAACATCATCTGAATTCCATGGACAAAAAAGGCCGGCTCATTATTGATTACTAAAACCTTAGGTGCACAAAACACCAAAAAATATTTTAGCCACGTGCTGAACGGTTAGCCAACTAGTCATGGATTTATTAAGAAGCAACGAAGGGGGGGGGGGATTAGCCATGTAGCTATAACATTATAACGTTGAGTACAGGAGTGCAGAATGGCTCTGAGCACTATGGGACTTAACTGCTGAGGTCATCAGTCCCCTAGAACTTAGAACTACTTAAACCTAACTAAATGCGACATCTACCAGAAATGTGTACCAGCTACCACTTCTAGTGCGAGGTAGGAGCTCCAGTTAGTAAACAAACAGCTTATCCTTGGTGTTTCCTGCATGACTGGAATGTCAATCCCTCTTACAAATATTAGTATTACCCTCAGCCATTTTACATTCCTGGCACTGAATGACGTTACCCTGATGGTTAATGTGTGTATGAATGCTAAGGACCTGAGACAGCGAAGCCTCACCACTTAGCAATAGTTCATTATTCGCTTACTCAGCAGACAGCAAAGTACCGTATGCAGTGCACCAAGTGTGTCAGGAGCGAGTTGACGCAGCTGTCCAACGTGCCACACAGCCATTAGCTCAACTCATCTACGCTGCCTTGGTTAACTTGCATGTCCGCAGTTCATACTGCAAGTGACTCTTAATTAGGTACGATATTTCCAGGACAGGGTACTAATGCAGGGAACTAATGGGGCATATGGGCATATGCGAATTTACAGCCTTTGTGATCTGTCAACCTCTCCTGCCTCCTGCCAGTGAAGTACCCAGCCAATAGACGAGCTATGACGAAGGGGGGGGGGGGGGATTAGCCATGTAGCTATAACATTATAACGTTGGGTACAGGAGTGCAGAATGGCTCTGAGCACTATGGGACTTAACTGTTGAGGTCATCAGTCCCCTGGAACTTAGAACTACTTAAACCTAACTAACCTAAGGACATCATACACATCCATGCCCGAGGCAAGATTCGAACCTGGGACCGTAGCGGTCGCGCGGTTCCAGACTGTAGGACCTAGAACCGCTCTGTCACTCCGGCAGAGGAGTGCAGAGGAAATGCCTTATGCAGACTTCTGTGAGTTACGAGCTGTGGCTGGTAAAGCTCAGAGACATCAGTCTCACGACTTGTCTTACCTGCGACGGGCACCACGCCGGGTAGCCAAGCGGTCGAAAACGCCTTGCCAAAGTTCGCATCCCCTCCCCCCCCCCACAACCACCCTACGAACTTACCACAAATTTCCAAATTTTCCTGCGGCGGGCCAGTATCCCATTCAAGTACTCAATAAAAATTCACGTAGTACTCAGTCCAGCCTTGGAAATAGGGCGGACTAATGGAATACTACATGAGCAAGAAATAGGAGCAAAATAAAACCGTTTAATGAAGCTTGGAAAGCTGCCTCTTGAAACGTTTCGGGAATTGCTCTTAAGGATGTCAAAGTAATTTAACGTTTGAAACAAATGAAAATAGATTTTGGAAGAGTTACAGAATAAAAGAACAAAAAAATCTGGAACTATGTAAATACATCACTGTATTATAATCTACAGCAAGTAAAGGTGTTGCCACTTACATTCATAGGAATTTATAATACTGCATTATGAATACGTAAATAAACGTATTGTAGACGCAGAAATGAAAGTTTCAAGAGGAATCCTAAGAATAATATTAGTAATTTATGCCCCAGAGGAGACAAAAATTGACGAGTCCAAGGCATTTTGCAAACAGATATAAGTGACATTTAACAGATAAAATAAAAATTTGTATTCCAGTAAAATATCTTCCACGCCATTGGGCTGTCTGGTACATCAATTGTAGGTAGAACAATTTGAATTAAAAAGTCTTGGTTGCAATTTATTCTTTTATTAACGACATGTTTTACTTCCCTCACTAAAAAAATGAGCAAAAATTAGGGTTGTCGTTTTTACAATAGTCTAAGAACCGAACAACGTCATGGTGTGAGACTGAAGCACGCGCAGTCAGATGAACATGCCGAGACCTTTCCTCTTTACAGTATTTATTACTGTTTCTAAAATGTTCTAAAAGGAAAATATCTCTGTGGGTTCAACTGATAACGTGTGGTCAGTTTAAAACAAATGTTTGGATTTTGATCAATGTACAAGAATTGAACAAAGACTTTACCAACAGTTCCTGTAGTAAAGAGCAACAGCTGGTACTTTAGGCGTTACAGAAGTATGTGAAGCAGACAAATTGCACGTGTCTGTGAGTGCTCACTAGTTCTTATATTTTTACCTTGTACGTTTTTAATTTTAGCTTTGTATTCTATTTTTGTTGTATCTTTTTGAAACAGGATGATAGCTTCTTAGGGACTGAATCAGCAAAGTGTGTTAAATGCCTTCAGTGTGAAGAAGATAATTATGAATAAATGATTATCGGAAATGACGATTATGGTCACTTACCGGTTCGAAACTTGCGTGCCTGCGCCGCGAATCCCCGAAACCAGAACGGACGACACGGCGTCAGTAGTGAAGGAGTGTAATGCAGTGAGACGAAAGGAAAGCAGGGCAGAGGTGTCGGCCGTGGGCGGCACGTATGACGCCGGGCTCCGGCCGGCAGGTGCTATCGATCTAGGCCGCGCCACGCCGCGTATCGTGTGCGCGTCCTCGGTCGCCGTTTCCTGTGTCCGATGATACCGGTACGCCCCATTACGCAACGTTTCCTGGTCACAACTGCACGAGGTAAACAGGCTGCAGGGGGCAATGTCCAACGCGGCATCTCATCTGAGGGTGCACTCACCGCCTACAAATGCGCATGAATTGGTTCACTTTCCTCAACAGATTTCCGTGTACCACGTGTGCATAAGGTCCCACTTTTTCTTTTTGTCATCAGTCTTCTGACTGGTTTCACGCCGCCGGCCTCGAATTCCTCTCATGTGCCAAAATATTCATTTCAAAGTAGCACTTACAAACTACGTCATCTGTTATCTGCTGGATGTATCCCAATTGTCTTCCTTTGTAGTTTTGACTCTCTACGTCTCTTTCTAATACCGTAGAAGCTATTCTCCATGACTTAACAGATGTCCTATAATCCTGCCCCTTCTTCTTGTCAGTGTCTTTCAAACATTCCTTTCCTCCCCGATTCTGCGGGGTACCTCCTCATTTCTTATCTTATCAATCCATCTAATTTTCGAAATTATTCTGTGGGACAACATCTCAAGTACTTCGATCCTCTTTTGTTCTGGTTTACTCACAGTCGCTGTTTCACTCCCATACAATTCTGCTTTCCGAACGTACGTTCTTATAAATTTCTTCCTCAAATGTTTTATACTGGCAGAGATCACTTGGGTAGGATTGCCATTTCCTCCAGAGTTAGCCTACATTTTATATCCTGTTTGCTCCGCCGGTCATGGGTTATTTTATTGCCTAGGTAAAAGAATTACTTAACTTGACATACTTCACGACTATCAGTTCTGATGTTAATTTTCTCGTTGATCTCATTTCTGATTCTTCTCTTTACTTCCGTCTTTCTTCGATTTCCTGTAATTCCATATTTTGTACTCGTTAGACTGTTAATTCTATTCAACAGGTCCTGTAATTCTTCTTCACTTTTACTGAGGATAGCAAGGTCATTTGCGAATCTCATCATTTATATACTTCCAACTTGAATGTTAACCCCACTCTTGAACCTTCTATTTCCCTCACAGCTTCTTCGACGTATAGACTGAACAGTCTACATCCCTGTCTTACACCCTTTTTAATCAGTGCACTTCGTTCCTGGTTTTCCACTGTCATTTCAAAAATTTATAACTAGGTCAGTATTAAAGACACAGAATCGTAGTTTCTAGTAAACGGTTTAAACTAAACTAAACTCCTCCCTCACAGGCCACGAAGGCGCAAAGCTACTGACTGGCCGCCATGTCATCCTCAGCCCACAGGTGTCACAGTATGCAGACACGGAGGAAGATGTGGTCAGCACACCGCTCTCCCGGCCGAAATGTCAGTTTCCGAGACCGGAACCGCTATTTCTGAATCAAGTAGCTCCCCAGTTTGCCTCACAAGGGACGAGTGCACCCCGCTTGCCAACAGCGCACGGCATACCGGATGGTCACCCATCCAAGTGCTAGCCCTGCCCGACAGCGCTTAACTTCGGTGATCTGTCGAGAACCGGTGTTATCACTGCGGCGAAACCGTTGGCAGTATAGAGTTTAGCAGCTGTCAAAATTTTTTTCTGTTGCGCCTGAATTTCTAGGAGCACTCAAGTCATCGCTCGTAGAGATCAAGGCGGTGTTAGAGCTCTGTATTCACAAGATGTTCAAGGCGTCTTGCATAATTATAAGTCACACCTTAAACTCGAGTACTGCCCAAGTACACATCAGACTAGTAGCATCAACAATTCTGATTGCTTCACTGGATCGTGGAGCAGGGGCAACGACTTCATTGAATAGTCCTGTGTACATGCGATCCCTGACGTAACCCTTTAAAAAGGAATCTAATGGCCTTCGCGGTTGTTCATGGAATTTGACTATCATGATCCGTCCACTTTACAGAAAACTGGTTATTCAGCACACCCGGCACGTTCAATCTCTATCGTGCAGATGCACTACAATGTTGAAAGATGTTGGACAGGTGAATCTCTCCAGTCTGTGGAGGAAGAACTGTTGAAACATGTCCAGGTAAACAGACGTGTAGCTGTTGACCGAATGTCTGCCCATATCATCAAAAAGTCTACCTAACAAGCGTTCAGCGAACGTTGCAGCGTATGAGCCTTCGCAGCAGGCACCTGGTTCATGCATCCATGCTGATTACTGTTCGTCAGCAACGAAGGCTGGAATCTGCACGCCAACAGCCACTTTGCAGCAAGTATCGGAAGGTTCGAGGCCGGAGAAGGGAACGTTATGGTCTGCGTTGCACTTCCTGACCTCGTCATTCTGGGAGGCACTAAGGATGAACACAAGCATGCACGTATTCGTGGGGTCCTATACATGCTGTTTGCTTTTACTCGGCAGGCTGGCAACTACCAGCAGGACAATGCAACATGCTACTCAGCCTGCAGTGTAGGGGATGGTTAGAAGAGCACAGGGGTGAGTATATCGTACTACCCAGGCCACCAGACTCCCGGGAGTTACACCGAATCAAGAACCTGTGAGACTACCTCGATCGGGCTGGAATCTCAGCCGAGAAACCTATCACTGCTGACCACAGCAATGAAGTTGACATGGCTCCATAACCCTGTAGGTCTTCCTGGAACATCACTGACTCTCTTTCTGGGCGTCTCGCACAAAGGGTGGCTCTGAAGAATTTGGTTCTACATGTTACTAACGGTGGTCACATTAGTGAGACTGGACAGTGTAGTTTCGAAGATATGACTTTTCGAAAAGATAGCGGGAGTTTATGGTCACCCTGTTTTGTAATCGAAAAATGTATGGTTTTCAAACACTTCCTTCTATCAGTTTGTAAATGAGACGCTTCATTCGCAGCGTGGTAGACAGCTGTCTGCCAGCCAAAAGCCTAATCTATGAGTGGTGTTTACGTCTGAGCTTAAGAAAACGTTACACTTCGTAAATCGCCATTCCGGAAATGGCTTATTCTTCCTATGAAAGAGGAAGAATTCAATGGGAGCCATGTCAGCAGGGAGTAGCATGTGTGACTATTTCTTGGCGCTGTCGCTGAACGGGAACACCTTCTTGGACAGTTTGCCGCGACACTTTGTCTCGACAGCTTCTACAGGAGATTTGTGTAGAGGATCCCTGCGATGATTTGCCGCTTTCGAGCATGATCTGTTAGCACCATGCCAGAGCAGTCCCAAAACCACGGAGCATCTTAATGCATCATGAAGGTAGATCTTTGCCAAATTTGTGCGCGATGAATCCTTGGAATCCGTGACGTGTGGTCCTTGTGACACATCCAGTACTCGTCAGGGACGACTACGTAGATAAAGAAGGCAACTAGAATGACCTGTCAGAAATGCAACATTTTCACTGATGCATCCGTTGGACGGATATTCTGGATGGTTTTCAGCAGCCACGGTCCGCGGGAGATATGGGAAACTCATTTTCACTTTTTCCACTTTAGCTTTGATTGCGATACACAATCTTCAAGCTCCAGCATCTCCACTTCCTTCGGAATCCCAGTTTATTCACAGAGAGCTCGCCTGCCACTTCATTCGTCTTTCAGACAAGTCTGACCACATTGGAAGTGGCTGTGCCGCCAAACCGCTGTTTTATATTATGTCGTGTTTTTGCCGTATATTTCCACCAACTTAGCGCCTATTGTTGCAGGATTGTTAGCCTCAAATTGCTGAAAAACATTTACCACGCTATACTACCCCTTATCTATGGGATGCGTCATTTTGTTTTGGCTCTTCTGCGGCGCGCTCCTGTACTGTGATGCGGGGATGTAATTGTGTACCTAGAAAGCAAGCGTCAAGGACACACATACACAGGGAGGGGGGGGGGGGGTAAAGGGGGGGGGGGGGTGCCGGCACACACCTCTAGCTCTCAGGGAAAGGAATTTAAAAACATAGGGTGGCCAGGTGTTTTTATTGTAAAAAGAAATTTAAAAGTCGGTATTCGGCCGGTTATTGACAGAGTCCGAACTGAAACATTTTTTTATCCCTTGCAAGTCGCTATTCGTCATCCTAAATATAAAAAAAACTCTATAACGCCTAACATTTCTCTCTCCACCCCAACCCGCACCCCGCTACCTATACAAACTATGGTAAGCATATAACAAGTAAGCATGTACCTCAGCACAAATAAAAAATTAATTACGTTATTTTGATTGACGATCCCGGCTGTACACAACGGCAGTAGATGGTCGGTGAGAAACACTGGCTGTACACAACAGATTTACTGCATGTGAAACATAAGTAAGCGATGTGCTTCTTTCATATTAGTTGATATCTCTACGGTGAACTGAGAGATGGAATCTCTACCTCAAATTTCAGACTTTTGCTAAGGCAACTCTCTCAGGATGTAAACAGTGGTAAATCCCAAAAACAGCGCTGCCACTTGTAGTGAAGGGCGCCAGAAAAATTTTCCGGGACGGTTTGTGCGAATTTTAAGATGACGTCGATAACTAAGACTCAAAGATCGTCAATATGTAACTAAATGGAAACATGCTTCAAAAGTGGTTCCTTAACATGTAAATGTGAATATATAGTTAAGCAGATTAACACTGTAGTGTCCCTTACCATAGTTCACGTGAAGTTGCGCGGCAGTAATGGTAGACATGTTATGAGTCATCCGTAACGTTGTTCACGTTCTGTTCGAAAGTGTCTTCTAAAGATGATTTGATATTGCACTGAATCATAGATTAATTTTTGAGGTTATTGCACTTCATAATTGCAAAAATCTTTAATACTTGTTTGTTAGTGTCACAAACTGAAACAATTCGGACCTTTTAAATTTATATTTTTGACTGGTTCCGCAGTAAAATAAATTCACTCAGCAAGAAAATATCGGTAATTCAGTGTTAACCCATGTTAAGTGCACTAATTTTGTAAGTAAACTATGCTAAGTACCCATTGTTAAAATTTAAGAAGAAAATTTGGATAAAATTTTAAAAATACATATTTAGAACCAGTGGTTTACCTGAACTGAAAAAATCACATTGCATGTTCTTGAAATGTCTCAATTGTGAGATTCTAATTAAACTTTTCTGCCAAATTTCTCAAAAAACCAACCTGTTTCTTAGTCCTTTTTACTGCTGGAGTCTTTATTTTTCTTGGTGATGGTTAACACTGCGTCACTATGCCTCTTGATCAACTTAGGAAAACTTAACATGTTGTTGTAAACATACCTTCGTGAAACAGTGCTTGAATGCTGAAGTAAGTAAGTACTTCCACATGACTGATTCTAAATGGTTAAATAACTTCAGTCTCAATCATAATTATAGGTAGGTGTCTCCATACGATTGTTTGTATGACAACTTGTCTATCAGGGGTCAATCACGAGGATGAATGCTATGCGTACTGCAAAAACATAAAAATGTGGTAAGAGAGTGTACTCGTATTTGGAATGAGAACGGTTTTAATCTCCCTCCGCCCACCAGTTTTGGTTTTCGGCAATTTAAATAAGCAGCTTAAGGACAATGGTGGGATCATTCCTTTGGAAAGGACATGGACTATTCTTTCCCTAACTTCCCGCAATCCACTTCAATGTACCGTTCGTAATTACATAGTCAGTAACTTTATATTATATCTTTACGCACGTCCGTTCCTTCTGGTTGTACTCATTTGCTGCAGTATCTCTGGCAAGGGAAACTAGTTGCCGATGTTCTTGAGGCAGTCCTCGCATTTATTCTATGTAGCTCACAATGATTCGCTTACCAGACAATATTCTACGTAGTATTTGTGAATCATCAAATAAAAGCTGCAAAATTCTGCAGTCAATGGTCGTAGATTTCAGTCGTGTTGATGCGCCATAGATTGATGAAACTTAGTTTAGAATGGTTTATTAATTGACGGTATGGTCCTTTTAACTACATGTGAATGAATTACTAATTCCTCTTAAGCTGAGCAAGAATACATATTTTAAAAGAAATTGAAGTTATTTTCGGCTCATCTGAACATAATGGCCACCTAACATTACCATTATAAATATCTAGCAGTTTCCAAAATACATGCCGTAACCTGGGATCAGAAACTAAACAGGAATACTTACGAGTAGAATATGAAGGTAAATTATCAGATAAGTAACGAACACACCACCTCTTTCATACGAGCGAATTTATGTGCACCTTACCGTCACTGACAATTGGAAGTTGTCACATCAGCCCTTGGTAAGTCACTTGACTTGAATCCTTTGGTATGTGGTCCTTAGCATATTGCACTTTTCTTTTAGTGTATCTTATTTTCTAAATATGGAGTTTAGCACCTTTGTGTGTCCATTCATAAATTAGGTTAGTCGGGTTGAGAGAGTGTTATATATATATTCACATATTGTACAAGGTGGAAGAAATAATCACAGTTGTTGAGAAAGATGTCTATCATAATTTTTCTAAATTGATGGCTTGCAGGTTCCTTGTTGTATACTGCTGATCGCAAAGAGCACGTCTGTCATTATTCAGTTGAGAACAAAAATACGAGGGCTGTTCGGAAAGTAAGATCAGATGGGTCGCGAAATGCAAACCACTGTGAAAAGCAAAACTGTTTTGTATAAAATACATATTTGAACCATCACCTGTATTTATTTCAAACCCAAATATCTACCGGTTTTGGTCTAGGACCATCTTCACGGACGCTACCCAAGATACAGATAATTATATGTAGTATACAGAAAATGTTAACAGTTCTATACAAAGAAGTTCAAAATAACATGAATACTTGCAGCGTAAAAATTGTTTAAGCCACCATATTGCATCAGTCATTACTTACAATGTGTAGTGCAGGCCATGAATGTAAGTATATGACACACGGCTTTAAAAGCAAACATAGGAATACGTAATGTATTCAGAGCAGTACTGAAGTGACGGTCAGGACTGTAAGTAGTACTTTATACAAAATATTGAGAAAATGGCCAAAGATCTGCCAAAGGTCTGCCAATAGGTTCACTGCAAGTACAGTTGATATGTGACAGTAATTGTTTGACTACAATAACTTAGATGCATATGAATACAGAGCGACATTTCAATCCGTTTCTGAGCACTGTATTTTAGCTTGTATTAAGGTTACAGATGCGATTTCGATTACGTTTGTGATATGATTCACGTTTGTTTATACACACGTCAAAAAAAGTTTTGCATCACCGCGGTTCCGAGAGTTCTGGAACCTGTACAGAAAAGTGTAACAGAGATCAACATAAACATAATTTTCGCCCTTATTATTGCTCTTGAAACCCATACACTGCATGTTGCACCACCATACAACGAGACCTTCAGAGGTGGTGGTCCAGATTTCTGTACACACCGGTATCTCTAATACCCAGTAGCACGTCCTTTTGCATTGATGCATGCTGTATTCGTCGTGGCATACTATCCATGTGTTCATCAAGGCACTGTTGGTCCAGATGGTCCCACTCGTACACGGCGGTTCGGCGTAGATCCCTCAGAGTGATTGGTCGATAAACAGCCCTTTTCAATCTATCCCAGGCATGTTCGATATGATTCATGTCTGGAGAACATGCTGGCCACTCTAGTCGAGCGATGTCGTTACCCTTGAGGAAGTCATTCACAAGATGTGAACGATGGGGGTGCGAAGTGTCGTCATGTACTGCAGTATTAGCCCTTGGGCGGCCTGAGCGAGACGTGTCATCGACAGTTCTTGTCTCTCTGTATCTCCTCCATGTCCGAACAACATCGCTTTGGTTCACCTCCGAGACGCCTCGACACTTGAGAGTCCTTCCTGGCACAAAGCAACAATGCGGACGCGATAGAACCGCGGTACTGACCCGTCTAGGCATGGTTGAACTACAGACAAGACGAGCCGTATACCTCCTTCCTGGTGGAATGACTGGAACTGATAGGTTGTCCTTTTATTAGACGCTGTTCATGCAATGTTGTTTACATGTTTGGGGGGGGGGGGGGGGGTTAGTGACATCTGTGAAAAGTCAAAGGGACTGTGTCTGCGATACAACATTCTCAGTCAACGTCTATCTTCAGGAGTTCTGTGAACCGGGATGATGCAAAACTTTTTTTTGACGTGTGTATATGTAAACGATGGCTTCCGCGTCTGTTTCCATTGTCAATAAAACCTTTTTGGGTTTGAGGCCTCACTGTCAACTATAAAACTCCAATGTTTCGGCGCCTATTGCAAGACGCCTGCTGAACGAGCACTAGTTTGGTTACTTATATACTGTGCAAGAGTGCTGTCAGTGGATATGTAGACGAGGAGGAAGTAAATTAGATGTTCTTTTGTTGGTCTTCGCATCGCCTGTTGTCCTTGACGGAATAATTTCCATTGGAGTTTACTTCATTGTTTACCATTTGGGGAAACAGGCGAATAGGAAACTGAGCGGCGACTGCAGCGTAGCGTTGTTTGCTAACTGCCTACTATCGACTAGGGCACGTCAGCACTCTGTGTACCCTCTGCCGCTGTGGCCTATAGCGGGCCTGTTGCATTGCGAGAGATGTCCTTCCGCAAAGCTATAACTGCTGGCAGCCAAGACGCTGGAAGTCGGTACCCGTCTTCTCTATTCAAGCTGTCGGGTCGCTTGGCTATTTCTAAAGCCTCTATAACCTTCCTGCTCAAATTAAACTGCTGTTTCGCCAGTACGCGGGCCTACAGAAATTCTATCTTCATCCTGCACTGTTCCTGGTGTTCTGCCACCGCTGATTTGTTGTATAGTTTGAGAGTTGGCTTAAACCATTTTAACCCTATAAGTATTCGTGTTATTTTGAACTTCTTTGAAAAGAACTGTTAACATTTTCTGTATACTACATACAATTATCTGTATCTTAGATAGCGTCAGTGAAGATGGTCCAATACCGAAACCGGTAGATATTTGGGTTTAAAATAAAAACAGATGATTGTTCAATTATGAATTTAATACATTACTTAACGGCTGTTGACAGTCGCCTTTATTAGCAAGAGTTAGCTGCAACTTTCAGCTACTTTTCCACATAGTCGCCGCTCCGACTTTCCAATACCCTCGTCATAGAAGGCAGTCACCTGTGCTTCCCGTAAATTCTCGATGCTTGTCTACAGCAAACACTTTCCAGATACACTGCCTGAGAAGAAAAGCAAACCTCCCACAAAATATGGTCAGTTGTCAATGTAACTTCATACACGCACACACCATCAGCGATTATATGAATGATTAGCTGCAGTTCTATGTGACATATGCTAATCGTGTTTATTGTTGTTATCAGATCTGACGCGAAAAGCCTTAGATGTTATCACTGCGAAGGACACGGAGATGCCACATACTCGCATTATCAGCATCTGACAGAGTTTTAAAGGGGTTCTCAATGTGTACCTCCGTTTGGCCGACTAGTCGACTCCTGCAGTATCCAGATTTGTGGGGCATTCGAATGTGATTGGCCAGATGTTGGACAGTTTGAGGATGTGAGGGCAGACACAGTCGATACCAAAGTTCTGGTCATCCACGTCTGACCACCACGAGAGAGCATTGACGTACTGAGCACCAAACACATCTTCACCCCTTCACATTTGCGCCTGCCAAGCGATAACAAGTAGTGGACTACGTCGGACATTTAGTTTCGTCCCGAACCATTTGATCGGCGACTAGCAGCCGTCAGACCAGGTAATTACAGTCGCACGCCACAAATGGGTGCGTCTTTATTGGTGCTGTGACTGGGGAGCATGGACTGCTGATGCCTGGCTTCGCACTGTGTTCAGCGATGAATCACGGTTCTGTGCTCTGTCGGATGGTCATCGTTGGCGACTTCTGGCGAGTTCCCATTCGTCCCATCTTTTAAAGAAGACAGCGATATCACTCTGGGCGTCATCGTGTGGGAAGCCGTTGGGTATGACTTCAAGTCACGGATGGTAATGAACTCCAATGGCAGAAAGATACTTCACGGACTATGTGCGTCCTCATGTGTCACCGCTCATCCGACGTTTGTCAGCACACTGAATTAGTGTCTACGAATTGTGTGGCTCATGTTGTGGTCCTCCCGTTGCCAGCAAGATCTTACGCAGGATATGCAGGATTAATTACGACGATTGTGGGCCAGCTTACCTCAAAGAATAAACTTCACAACCAAATCAGTGCATGCATGGCCAGTGGTGGTGCAACGCCAGTTTGGTAAGTGGACTCATTCTGCAAGTTCTTTGTAAATTTGACTCGCTTTCGAGACCAATGAAATAGCATGACGTACCCTTTAAACCAGTGAACTTTCGTTTCCTTTTGCCCATCTGAATGCTTCAATGATTTTTTTCTTTTTTTCATGCAGTGTACATTATAAAGAGCAGTTTAGTGGTTTTCGTCTAAACCACCACGAATATTCTATAAAGTTGACCTCTTGCATTAGAACAGATACTTCCGGGGCAATGTCCAGGATACAGTATTCAAAAAATTAACTAAGGGAAAAAACACGAAATCTGTAAAAATCGTGAAATACAAATTCAGTATAAATGAGCAAATTGTTTTACGAACTACTATCTGCTCAATAAATTTACGAACTTATTCTTCCAAAAAAGACTTACATATAGTATTTATAGTCATATACAGTCGATGGTCAAATTTGAAATCTAGGGGAATTAGTCTTGACTATACTCGCGTCTTACAAATGAGAAAATTCAATGTCTTTGTAGGTACTTAATCTTTGAAACGTTTGTAATTTTGTAATATACGAAGCTATTAAAGTGCTAACACGCGGAAGAAGAATGAGTATAATACGTAAAAATTGCTTTTCTACAACAAACATTATCTCTATTTCAAATATGACAGCTAAATACAAAATAATTCCTGTGAAAATATTTATTTGACTATCAATTGTACAGTCATCAAAATTAGCGGAATGTCTGTAATAGCATCCCATACAAATGACGAAGAAAAGGTACGTGAAGTGAACATGGACATGGGCATTCAGGGCTCCACATGCACCGTACTTTTGAATAAAACCACCATTTTTTATTGAAGCCTGACTCTGCACACTCTTCTGTAATGACGCAGAAAGCAGTTAAAGATCGAATCCATACATATACTGAAGCGCCATAGAAACTGATACAGGGATGCGTATTCAAATTCTGAGATATGTAAACAGGCAGAATACGGCGCTGCCATCGGCAACGCCTATATAAGACAACAAGCGTCTGGCGCAGTTATTAGATCGGTTACTGCTGCTATAGTGACAGATTATCAAGATTTATGTGCGTTTGAACGTGGTATTGTAGTCAACGCACGAGGGATGGGACACATCATCTCGGAGGTAGCGATGAAATGGGGATTTTTCCGTATGGCCGTTTCACGAGCCTACCGTGAATATCAGGAATCCAGAAAAGCATCTGATCCCCGACATCGCTGCGACCAGGAAAAGATCCTGCAAGTATGTGACCAACGACGACTGTGGAAAATCGTTCAACGTGACAGAAATGCAACCCTTTCGCAAATTGCTGCAGATTTCAGTACTGGGTCTTCAATAAGTGTCAGCGTGTGAACCATTCAGCGAAACGTCATCGATATGGACTGTCGGAGTCGAAGGCCTACCCGTGAACCCTCGAAGACTGCACGACGCAAAGCTTTACGCCGCGCTTGGGCCCGTCAACACCGACATTGGGCTGTTGATGACAGGAAACATGTTGCCTAATCGGAAGAGTCTCGTTTCAAATTGTATCGAGCGGCAGACGTGTACGGGTATGGGGGACAACCTCATGAATCCGTGGACCCTGCACGTCAGCAGGGAACTGTTCAAGCTGGTAGAGGCTGTGTAATAGTGTACGGCGTGTGGAGTTGGAGTGATATGGACCCCTAATACATCTAGATACGACTCAGATAGGTGACACATATGTGAGCATCCTATCACCTGTATCCATTCATCTCCATTGTGCTTTCCGACGGACTTGGGCAATTCCAGCAAGACAATGCGACACCCCACACGCCCGGAATTGCTTCATAGTGGCGCCAGGAACACTCATTTCAGTTTGAGCGCTTGTGCTGGCCACCAAACTCCCAAGACGTGAACATTATTCAACGTATCTGGGATACCTTGCAGCGCGTTGTTCAGAAGAGATCTCTACCCCCTTGTACTCTTATGGATTTATGGACAGCGCTGCAGGATCCATGGTGCCAGTTCCCTACATCACTGCTTCATACATTAGTCGAGTCCATGCCACGTCGTGTTGCGGCACTTCTACGTGCTTGCGAGGGATGTACACGAAATTAGGCAGGTGTACCAGTTTCTTTCGCTCTTCAGTATAATAAAAATGGGTTTATGTATGTGTGTAGTGTGTGTGTGTTCTGTATGCTCCACGTTTCCTCCTAGGCCACTGGACCGAATTCATCCAAGCTTGGTAGACATATCTCTTGCTATTACGCAACGATCACTGTGGGGATAGGAACCATCGTCCTATAATGATGAAGGAAATATGACGTCATAAAATATGAGATGTGCGAGAAACTGCTGCCTTGTGCATGACGTTTAAGTGTATTACTTCTGTGCTACAACTGTATTCGCGCTAAATTTCGCAGGCAGTATCCTCATATGTCGTTAAATGCCCCTACAAGAGTATATAGTGATACCACGCATAGTTCAGGACATATGACGTCACAAGCATGACGTTTAAGTTTGTTACATAGTTACTACTTACTATATTCGCAACGTATTATACTGAAGGTATCTACGTATGCCACTTAATATAACTACAGAAATACACTGTCCGAGAAAAGAAATTAGTACACTTGGAAAGACGACGGCGAGTTTGATGCTATGAAGGTATATACCACATGGGCGGTAGTAGACGTACTGATAACGGTTTCAACGTCGTCCGCTAACAGATACGGTAGTGGCATAGCTACCAAAGCGCCATCTGAGTCTTCCCTTCGACAGGGAACGCTCACAGCCAGAAGACTCACTGTGATGTAAACGTGTGAAGCAAGAAAGCAATCAAATCATAGAGACGCACTCGTGCTTCCTACAGCCAACTGAGCTAATTTGAAAGGTGTCGAACTGTGGTCTTCCGAGCGACGGAGTGGTCCTTACGGAGAACTGCCACACAAGTAGGATGTGCTGGGTCAGTTGTGCTGCCATGCTGGTATCAGTGTCCATGTGAACATTCTTACACCCGTAGACGATGTTCTGGACGTCCATACAGCACAGACGGATCGTCGTATTCTTATGGCATCGGGGCAGATCGTACAGCTACCACATCACAGACAAGAGGTCTTGTGAGGCCAGACGTATCAACACGAACTGTTGCGAACTGTTTATTAGCAGTTGGCACACTCACCTGTAGCCATATACCACTCACGCCGCAGCATCGACGCGCACGGCTCGACTGGTATCGCAAGTGGATCATTTTGGAGATGGAGTAACGCGCCGTGGTCTTGGCGAAGAAAACAGATTCTGCTTGCACGCAAGTGAAGTTACGTAGACCTGGTGAGCGCTGCGCTGTCTCGTAGAACACATTCGTCCCGGACGCACTGGCTCCGTCCCGGACATTATGGTCCGGGGCGCGATGAGCTACAACAATCGTTTACCTCTGATGTTTGTGGAGGGAACGCTAAACATCTCTCAATACACGCAGAATGTTGTCAGACTCGTTATTTCCCCGTTCTTGGAAAAGGAACGTGATACATTGTTCCAACAGGATAATGCTCGCCCACACACTGCCCGTTGAACTCAACGTGCTCTGCCAGTCGTGCAGCAACTCCCCTGATCGTCACGATCTCTGGAATCGAGCACGTTTGGGGTGTGATGGCTCGTCAACCAACAACGCTTATACAACTCCATGAACAGATCCAGTAGGTGTCGAATAACGTATTCCAAGACAGCAGTCGCCATCTTTACGATCGACCCGAAGTCAGCGCATACATTGCCGCCCGTGGAGGTATGCATGGAACGATAGCTGGTACCTCTGAAGTGCTTTTGGTATTGATCTGTAAGTGTAATTATTTCGTGTACTCCATATGCACAATTGCAACAATAACTATTGAGTGAACTGGAGACTTCTAAAAGCGGGTACTAATTTATTCCGGCAGTGTATATCAATGTACGACAAACAGTTCATGAAATGTCACGTACTAAACACAGCTACGTGAAAAAAATGCCGCATCATGGGTGGAGTTGAAATACATTTATTATTTTCCATCAAGACACTGTTACACTCGAGTCAAGGAAATTTCTCATAGCTGGCAGCACTTTTCAGAGCTTCCAACTGTGAAGTGTAAACGGTCATGAAGAGACGTTGCCATAGATAAGTGTAAAGAAACCTGTTGTAGATACGAGCAGCAGCTGCGCCCAGCGTTCAAAGACTGTCCGGAGTTATTATCCTTAATTAGGAAAATGTACCTATACATTTGTACATTAGGCATATTGCTTTCTACGACTGTTACATAATTTCAAACGTATTTTTACGAATTCATAGAAACGAATTTTTTTCGATACTTCACTACAAAGACTGTTCATTTTTTGTTTTAATTTCTAACAGAAAAGGGGTAAAAGGAATACCCGATCAATGGCATTTTTATCAGCTTGTGTTTTATAAAGAACACGCACTTGCGCAAATCGCTAGTTTCAACCCGACAAATACCCCACTGTTCCTTATTGACTACTTGTTCATTTCAGGTCTAGGATTATAGCGAACCAACGTCATTTAAGTAGAGGACAAAAAATGAAGCGTAAAAGTGACTTTACTTATTTATCCATCAAGGAAGAAAACACTAACGCTCTCTGTGACCCAATACTAAACTGAAGTAACTACACCTCATGTTTCTTATGCATGGATTCATAGTGAAATCTTTAAGGACGTATAGCATATCATAAAACAAGATCACGCAATATATATTTTCAACGAAAAAGAGATTCGCTGTTGCACATTCCACGGATACTATGTGTAATGGTCCGCATCGATACGAAATAAGTAAAAATTAATTTAACTTATTCTCGTTTAAGAGGTAACAACAAACTTCTCACAAGACATGTAGATGTAGAATACACTGAGGTGTATATGATAATTCTTAGGCTTTTGTATCGAAGCATCTTCAAACGGTAAGTCATTTTACAACATTTAATTACGTTGGCACGTTATTGCACTAAAGATGCAGAAGTCAGATTTTACGTAAAAGAAATATTAACTGATATTCTTAATACCACATAAATCAGTCGCTTGTATTGCGAAATTCGTCAGTGGAGTAGAAGGAGTTGACACCCAGTAATTTCCTCATTCTCCTTCTAAACTGAGCAGGACAGGTGTCGAAAACGTGTGTTTCTGAGTAAGTGACTTAAAAATCTTTCTAGAGATTATTCTTATACAAAGTGCTGACCCCGTGGAGAGAGCGACCAGTTTAAAAAAGATATATGTTATGTCTAAGAAATTTAATTTAGGAATAAGCATATTTTGAAGCAGTAGTAACTTATTTGAACAGACCCTTCAAGACACGAGTTCACAACATAAATAGTTCGGATTATTCATCTACATCCACATCATACTCCGCAAGCCACCTAACGGCGTGTGGCAGAAGGTACTTTCTGTACCACTATTTGATCGTGTCAACCTTGTCCCGCTCGCGAATAGTTCGTGAGAAGAATGATTGTCGGTGAGTCTCTGTATTGGATCTAATTTCTCGAATTTTCTCCTCATGATTATAAGATTACCATTTTTATAGAAATGACCGCTACCAATTATACTATTAATTCTTGTACAGGTGGAAATTATCTGAGCTGTTTAACTGAAAGAATTTCACATGAAGAAAATGTATTATTTTTCATGCTAAAATGTATAAAAAGAATTTAATTTGGTAGTACTATGTACGTACAGTTAAAATTACCCTTCTTTTCAAATTACGAAATTTCTGGTATATTTAAAATTCCTATTATCAATTGCACAATATGAAGATTATTATAAAAATCATTTCTGGACTCATTTACAAAATAATGATGTATTTTAGCAAAGATTCTTCTTTTGCAAGAAAGTTTGTAAATTCTGTTGCTTTGTAAACTCTTTAGAATATTGTGAGTACCAAAGAATGTCAGTAGTAGTGGGCATGCAGACGAATTTCTAATCTTATCGGCAACAATGTGAATTTATGTTCTGAACTGGAAAGTGTAAGGTTCGTGTGATATAGAAGAATGGGATAAAATAAAAGAAAATCATAGCAACAGATAAACATCAGTTATTTAGTCATCTGGAACCCAGTAAGTCAAAAGAATGTACCCCCACATGCAAAACTTAGAGACAATAGAAAGAGAAAATAAAGATAAGTAGAAAGTTTTTCTTTTGTATTTCTTACGCTTTTCGAAGCTTTTGAAAATAGTGAAGAGACTAGAAGAAAATGGAGATGTGCGGGAGGGTAAGGTTACATGGTCAATAAGCGAGATGTATGAGGGGCGAAGTAATATATTATACGACTGCTCCTGAAAAGTGCTCTCCTGAAATTTCATTAGTAAATATCTCCGTGGTGCACAACGCCTCTTTTGTAACGTCTGCCAGTGGAGTTCGTTTAGTATCTCCGTAACTCTGTCTTGCCAGCTAAACAATCCCGTGACGAAATGCGCCGCTCTTTGTGGGATCTTCACTATCTCCTCTATCAATCCTACCTGATAGGGATCCCATATAGATGAAGAATACTCAAGATCCGGGCGAACAAGCACCTTATAAGCCACTCCTTTCGTGGATGAGTTAGATTTCCTTAATATGCCTCCGATGAATCTGAATCTGGTATCTGCTTTTCCCACTGTCTGTTTTATGTGGTCATTCTATTTAAGGTCGCACAGGGTAGTTACGCCTAGATACTCTACAGCAGACGCTGTCTCCAGCTGTTTGTCATGAATGGCCTAGCTGTGCAGTAATGGATTTGTTTTCCTATGTATGTGCAATATGTTACATTTATTTACGGTCATAGCATAAACAGCCAGAATCTGTACCATTCATCAGTTCTCTGCAGGTCGTTTTGCAAACTTTTACTATCTTCTGGCGTTGCTACTTCGGTATAGACAACTGCATCATCAGCAAATAGCCTTAAAGAGCATCCGACGCTTTCTATTTGATCATTTATGTATATTGTAAATTGCAACGGTACTATCACACTTCCCTATGGTGCTCCGGTTATTACCTTTACATCTGTCGATTTTGTTCCGTTAAAACCGACGTGTTGAGTTCTATCTGCAAGAAAGTCTCGAATCCAATAGCAAGTCTGCTCCTATACTCCGTAAGCCCGTATTTACTTCATAAAACGCCAATGCCGGTCTGCTCGGTTTAGACCCGCAAACATTTAGTTTGTGTTGAGGTGTTCTGAGAAAAAGGACACCAGATAACAAGTAAGTCTGACAAGAACCGCGCTGCAAATAAATATTTATTCTGTACTATGCTCCTCCAGACTGAATTTATTATTACGTTGTAATCCCATAATCTGACACTGTCAACCTGTCTGATCTGAATTGATAACGAACGGTTCATAAATGCCCATGAAAATATCGCTGACACATGTTCCCAAACCTGACTTGATTTGCTAATTATTTCAGTGTATGAATCATAGGCGAACAAAATAAATGTGGAATTTGGTAGTGCTACTAACAGAAGTTCATTAATGTATTGAAGAAATATAATGTCTTTAAGACAGGATATTATAGGGAAACACATGTGGGGAAACACACGTAACCAATGCTCATTTGTAAGATGACTGACGGCTTAGCAAAGGCCTCTCTCCTATTAACAAACTGTGTTTCTCGTCAAAAGATGTTAACCATTCTTTGGTTTTTCTATTGCACTATAAAATTCTGATTTACATGAAAATTTTTTGTGATATACACTATTCAATGTCTTCTAGAGATCACAGAATATACCGGTAGCCTGTAATTTGCGTTTAACGAATTACGTACATTCTCACTGATGTGTAAACAGGCTTCTCAGTATTGGGGCTCTTTAGAAATGCGAACTGTGACTTTGAGAATATGTTACTTGTAATCAGCGGTTGAGCAGCCGCATGCATAGTACATTTTCTAAGTTTTTCGAGATTGTAAACAAAACTGAAATTGGACAGAAGTGTGAAGGCAGTTGAAGTGTGAAGGCAGTTCTTTATCTACTTTTTAATACAGATTCTTAACTAAATGATAATAAGAAAGTATTACATGCAGTTCTAATCATGGACTTTGGAACAGGGAACATCAGAAATTTAGAAACAATTCTTTTCATGCTTAAGTATTCTTAGCCAGGTAAACATTTTTTCTAAAGCAATGTAAAAAACACCTGACAGTAATATGAATTGCTTACAGTCATTTTAAGGACGCACTATTGTTATGGTTATGCTCAGTTGCGATAGTCGGAAAGTAATGTGGAGACGCAGCAGCGTCACTTTTCCCGCGCGCAGTTTGCTAGCTTACGACGCTGGGCGTCCGTGCCAGGTCGCTTAAGGATTTTCACTGCAAAGAGAGCCGCCGGCATTTGTTTGGCACTGTGCTCACACAACAGGGTACACAAAAGCGCCCGCCTCTCTCTGTTTTGTTCCGCCTAAGACGGAAGGTTGCGACATGATGACCTCGTTGAAGGAGGAGGGCGCGTTCCATTATAAAAAGGATAATGGAAAAGAGGAAAATCCATGTTAATCCAGACCATCCAGAGAAGATGAGTTCTCTGTTGCGTCAGTGTTTGAATTTTCATAGTAATATTGTTTCCTTGTTTCCTTAATCAGAGGATGAGAAAAATTTCTTGCACTACCTTATAGAATGCGATCATATCAATCCATGTTTCTTTCTCTTTTGTTCAAATATTTTTGTTAAATAAGATAAGAAAAACGTTAACTTTCTCCGCACAGTAATTTGGGTAATGTTCTTCATAAGCTATTGTCATGTGAGTACTACTTTCAATTAAGAAAGCAATTTGGTCAACAGTTTCAGATTTTTACGTTTATTGGCAATGGCAGTTTATCTGAGGATGGTGAAGATTGCAAGGAGGTTCCTCCTTCATCTCCGATAGTTACGAAATAAGTGCCTCGATTCAAAGGCGGCTGAACTGTAACATGGCAGTATTAATGCGAGCGTCATCCGTATGACATTGCAAAAGAGCGACAGAGACTACAAACACCGAAAGGTGGAGAACGAGGAATTAAATCATACAGAATTAGAGGTGTATGAACTATCAGAGGAGGCAATTGAAAATCAGACAGATGGAAAAAAGTTAGTAGATAGTTTATTATTTCAAAATTAATCTCCATAACAGTTAATACATTTATCCCGCTGTTAGACAAGGCAGTCACTGCTTTCATGGAAAAATGTTTGCAGTTGCCTACGGAAACGTGATTGTACCTAAGCGTGTACTTCTGCGTCCGATGCAAATCGATGATTACGAATGTCTTTCTTCAGAACTTCAAAAATATGAAAATCTCATGGGGAGAGATCGGGTCTGTGTGGAGGACGTTTAAGGGATTCCCAGCGAAATTTACTTTGCGTAGCGGAAACAACCCTGGCAATGTGTGTGCCAACCCACCCCTCTCCTCGTGCAATTTCCATGTTTTCGAAGACGTGAAAAAAGACTTCCTGGCCTTCGATTAGCTTCGGACGAAGAGGTGCAGGCTTGGGTACAATCATATTTTCGTAGGCAGCTGCAAACATTTTTCCTTGAAGGCACTGACCATCTTGTCTCACAGTGCGATAAATGTATTAATAGTATTGGAGATTATTTTTAAAATAACAAACAGTTTACTTACTTCTTTTCGATTTACCTCGTTTCCATGTAACTGCGCCTTATAAATGACACTATCGACATAGAAAAAAAAACAGAGTGGAATACATTTTAGTTCAAGACCTAAAACTGTGTAGACGCAGAATTTCATGAATGGTGACCAAAATTAAAAGTATAAAAGTTGGGTTGAATGAGGGTTCTGAAGTAGAAATCGCTGGAATATTCAATGTCTACAAATCAGCTGGATTCGGCACTCTGTAACTTACATCTATTATTTCATTTTAATGAATTTATGACTAAAATACGTTCTGAGTGCAGTCTAAAGTTTATAACGGTTGTAAATGGGATTATTGCAATCCTTCAGAAGTGAACCTAAGGACACGTTCAAAAATGCATTGAGCTAAATGAAAAATACCTCGAAGAAATATGATCATAACCGGACGAAAAGTTAACTATCTGCAGGAGACTCAGCTATATCATGTAACACTGTTTCTAGCGTTGATAATGGCAGATGTCCGTAAGAACGTGACTACAGGTGTGGTAATTCAGCTGAAGACACTAATTGACTTCCACTTTCCGGGAATGATGATTGATAAGCTTCACCCGCTGCTTCTAGCTGCCTTTGAAATTTGTTGTGGGCCTAGGGTTGGGTGATGTGAACGGTCTCTCGAGAAGCGACAGGGTGTATGAGGTGTCGCTAGACGCGTAACGTGTGCGTGTAACCCTGTTAACACTGCTGCTGTAATTTTGGAAGACAGCAGTGTCTACAGCATGATCATCATGAAGATGCAGAAGAAAGTGGAACACTTGGTCAGTAAGAACTTTGACGTAAACGTCCTGGTTCAAAATCAGGGTAACCTGAATGAGTGGGAGTGGGCCCACTTCTAGGTACCTGAAAGACCCAACCCCTCTCCCCTCCCCGAAGGCATCATGAAACCACCACCGATCTTATCTGCAGTACCACACAGTTGCCTTTCGAAAAGGCAAAACCACTGCTCGTCGAACCACACTCCACGTTTCAAATCGGTTAGTATCGAGTTTTTGTGTTTTTTGTCCCGCTGAAGCGACGCAACATTACGTACCGCTGTGAGCAATACCTTTTGCGACGTACCCTGCTCCA
Source organism: Schistocerca serialis cubense (assembly GCF_023864345.2). Classification (NCBI taxonomy): domain Eukaryota; kingdom Metazoa; phylum Arthropoda; class Insecta; order Orthoptera; family Acrididae; genus Schistocerca; species Schistocerca serialis. Next base: position 636,978,854 of record NC_064638.1, read on the forward strand.
GGTGGCCACTGCATGCATTTCCCTTCGCAAAGTTCGCTCGGAATCTGTTGGACACAGGCTTTGGTTCACTGACATCAGCAATTATGGTAGGATTTGAAACTGACAGTCATTTAGAAGGTGTACAGTCGTCTCCGATCGCTGTCGCTTAGGACGCTTTTACGACCAATGTTCCTTTACAGTGATACATACATGAATACGAGTGGTACACTGTTCCACAGTCTAAGGCTCGCTGATAGGTCCAACAGTTGGAAGAAAAATTCACTATCCTTCGCGTAGCGGGACTGAAATGTCTTCCGCTTAATAGAAAAGTCGAGAATAGATTTGAGTAATAGTCCCTGAACATCACAAAACCGATGAGTACACTTCTGAATCGAGAATGTGATACCATTACAGACTTCTCCATCAGTTGATATTTCCTTGTGTACAAATACATTCTAAGCATTAGTAAGTAATCTTACCCATTATGCAAGCGTTATGCTGATGTCTTGATAGTCGTTTGCTATCCTAAAGTGAAACTGCTGTAAATACCTGGTATTGTCAGCGGGCTTTTGACAAACTTCTTCTTCAGTTAATCAGCGAATTATATTCACCTATCGCCTGGCTGGGCAAAATATTATACTGTATATTCTTGACATTAGGAGCTGAAGAGCGATCATGAGTTCAATGTAAAGAAAGCTACGATGTGAAGCTTTTATTACCATGATCGCATGTAGGTACACTGAATTACTAGTTTTGGCAGGGTTAAGCCATCTTCAGATCCTCAGTATACAGGTCACGAAATCATGCTGTGTCATACAAAGCACGTTTGTTTTTATGCCATTGTTACAGACTCATAATGAAACGAGAGTAAAAGATTAGAAAATATAACATTATCCTCATGGCAACACGGATTCATACGAGTGTGGTATATCAGGAAATGCCATACGCAAAATTACAACAATCAACGTGATCTTGCCATTGCGGCTGTCAAGTTTAGAACATCCTCTCAAAGGGAACCTCTCGGTAACCAATTTATCTTCTCGTCTCTGCGTTTACTGCATATTTAATGTCACACATCTGAAAAGACAATAGAGTAATCACAGATGTGGAAGAAACAAATTAAATATAGATAGTAGAAAGGTAACTGCAAATAAAGAAAAATACCTTAACTGGTCTACGGTAGAAAGAAATAAATCTATACATATTATAAAAATGGATGTTTCCACATATGCCGCTAGATGCACTTTACAAACTTATATTATGATATCACATTTAATTCAGGAGATATGATGTCATAAAAAGTGATACGTGTGAAGAAACGCCGCATCATGCATGAAGTTTTAATGTATTTATTCTTTCTTCAGAAGGCACTACTGCAGCCGAAAGAACTTCTGATGACATCTGGCAGGATTTTTTATATTTTTCAACTGCGAAGTGCAAACAGCTGTAGGCGAAAACAACAGTCGTCGACAGAGATATGAAGAGGCATTGCCTCGCAGACGTCTACAAAATGGAGCTGTAAACACGTGAGTCAACTGTCGATTTTTTTCTTTGTACGTAATATGTACTTCTTTCTACGACCGTTTCTTAATTTCAAAGACTTTTTTCACAAATATATAGAAATGGAATTTTTTTCTGTATTACACTACAAAAACAATTCATTTTTGTTTCCGTTTATAATAGAAAATTGGAAAAATGCCTGATTTATCAGCTATTAAGAAAAATAAAAGGATAACGTAATAAGCACCACTTCAAAAAAATATCAATAAAAAATGGAAAGAAGCTAAAGCATAATGGCTACAGAAAAAATGATCAGAAATAAGAAGACTTTTTTGTTGTCTTAAGAACGTATTTATCACATAGGAAATATCAAATAACTTTCGGAGAATTTAGAAGCAAAAGCGTTAACAATAGTACCAAAAAAAGTGGAGCGGGCGAATCGGTGGCAAAAGGACGCTGAGGGGCTGTACCAGAGGGAGGAACTGCCTCTTAAAGCGATATTACGAGAAATGTGTGTCGATTTGGAGGAAACAGATGAGCTTTCACTACAGTAGACTTTTAACAGTGTTTTGGAAGACCCGCGAACAAACAAGGCAGAAAGTACAGATACGATGCCTTTGGAATTTCTAAGTATCATCATCAGAAACAGCAACCAATTACTTATTCAAGGCAGTGCGTAGACCTGAGAGCCTCGTACTATCGGATTTTCGAAAGAATACCGTCCACGCAAGATATCAGAGGTAGATAAATACCAGTACTATCGCAGTGTCAGCCTAACAGCTTATGTATCCAAGTCGCTGACCAAAATAACGTAGAGGCTATTGGAAAAGGAAATTTAAACTGTATTATATGATGATCAGTATGGATTTAACAAAAGTGAAGGTACTAGAGAGGCAGTCCTGATGTTACAACTGGTAATGGGGGCACTTTGTAATAAAACTAGAAAGAGTTCGACAACTTAGTGGTGCAAGATGTTTCAAAGAAAAACAACAAGCATAAGAGTGGAAAGGAGGGTGACGTATGCGGTAAAACATTGACGAGTAGCTTCTTTGCTACCGTACTAGAGAAACCCGTAGAAAGCAGATATTGCACAGGAATAAGTGGTACAAATAATTCACTTTTGGAGTAAGTGATTCGCAAGTGAGGGATCGGTAGAGATGTCGAAATCGTAGCTCGCAGCACCCTCTCCCCGCTCCCAAAAAATCTGTTTTAAGGTTTATGAATAGTTAGTTACTAAGGGAGGTAGAAGAGGTTGAATGTCGTGATCCCCCTGGTAGTCGTCAGGTCCATTCGTTGTAATTGCGGTACAAAACATTTATAGTAGATACGCAGAGATTTTTTCATCTGTTTCAGGTAATCTTGCAGTCACGTGATCCAACCCATCCGTTCTGAATAAAGTAATGTTTTTCTCCTGTGGTATCTTTGCGGTTTCGGCCTCTCCATTCCAGTATAGTTGTCGGACTGAAATTTCCTCTGCCAACTGCAGCTGATTCTGTGGTTTTCTCGAATGAGTCAGATGTTCCTCTGTCGTAAATAACTAACAACAGTCCACTAGTTGAGAATCAATCAAATACTGAATTCCGCTGTTCTTTTTCAGTTACCTTTTTCCCAATTTCTGTCAAGGGAAGACACTTCATTCGTCAGTAGTTTCCCTAATTTGAAACGCTTACTTAAGATTATCATATAGTTACTGCACGTCATATCTACTTTTAAAAATACACGGTCACCCCCAATACTACAGTTAATCACTGAGACTGTCGTCAGTTCATAACAATTACGAGAAGAAAAGACATGACTTGTAAAGTAATTTGTATTCTTTCCTTTGAAATGGAAAAAATGGCTACACACGGAAGTTACTTAAGTAGTGACAATAATGTTGTACCTAATTGAAAAAAAGTCCCTTGATTAATTAATTGCGTAATGACACCCATTTTTTTTCACGATGGTAAGACACAAAGAAGTAAAGAGTTTACCAACCGAGATTTCTCCAATGTTCTATGTCATACAGTTCATGCCTAGTCTTTCCATTATATATCCGATGAAGTAATGCCAAATTCAAAACAATTATTTACCATCTTCAGTATATTCCTGTTTGTAATGATTCAATCTGGTACAAAATTATTAACTGCAGGTGGTGTAGTGACCAGGAGATATATGCAATAACTCAAACTCACGACTGTATATTAAATGTTAAAAATCTGAAACGTTGAGCGTGTTGCAGCATGCACTTATATTTACGTCAATGGAGCTGATTTCAGTATAATTAGCTTTTAACGTTTTATGTATGCATACGAATACGTAATTTTCATCTTTTGAATTTGCAGCTCTTGTATTATTTTTCCGTGTTTGCAGTTAAAATTATTGGATATAGGTTCCGCCTTTTATGCAAGGCATTGTTTTGACTTGTCATCAGACATGTTTTCGCAGCTCTTTGCCATCATTAATTGGTTTTGTTTATTGAAGAAATGAAAAACGTGAATATGTTTTAAGTTATAACCGATCTAACAAAATGAGGCCTAACGACAGTTTTTGTTCGTTTTTGTTCTTACCTTGATTTTACATTCTATGATTTTACAAGAGCATCTATATGATGTCCTACACTGATAGCTTGTCATGTGTAAACCAAACGATCCAAATGTGAATTTTATCAGCAAGTCAACACCTCCTGCGTACTGGGTGCGACAAAATATTTTGCGTATATATTTGTTTTTACTAACGTTTTGTTCTGACAGATCTTTCTTCTGTCGCGTTGTGATCAGACACATGTTAAATTATACTTGATATAATTTTGGTTTAATAAACGTGGTGTAAACGATGTTGTATGTGCTAGCTTCGTTGGCCGTTGGCGTTTCCGGGTGAATTTGAATTTTGTTTACTTTTACCTCTCTCTCTCTCTCTCTCTCTCTCTCTCTCTCTCTCTGTGTGTGTGTGTGTGTGTGTGTGTGAAGCTCCTTTAGCTGTTTGTGTTAAATAATATGCCTTTGCAGTAACTAGTGTATTCATTTAAAACTTGTTTGCCTCTACTACTTGCCTTCTGTATGTGAAAGTTTTCTTCCGTTATTAGTTTGTGATACAGGCTGCGGCTGGATTTCAGTTTTTTTATATCTGTTGTTACTGTAATTGGGGGTGGTTATGGGTGATTACATGGTCATAAAATTTGTTATGGGTGCTAACACTTTTTAGGGCCCGGAAATGTTCTGCGTCTCTTATGGTAAAATTCCTGCATATTTGTGCGACGTATACTCTTTGGCAAGTGTTGCATGTGAGATCATATACGAGGTGCGACAATAAAGTAATGAGATTGACGTGGAAAAAAATGTTGCTTACCGTCTTAGTCAAGTTTAGTGTTGTCTCTTTCAAAGTATTTCCCTTCTGATTGCACATACTTTTTCCAGCGCTTCTGCGAATGATGGTAACAATTCTGGAACTCATCTTCTGTAATATCCTCCAAGACCCTCCTCACAGCTTTTTGAACATCTTGTGTAGTTTGAAAATGGTGTTCCTTGACCACCGTTTTGACTCTTGGAAATAGAAAACGTCGCACGGAGCGATATCTGGTGAATAAGGTGACTGTGGTAGTACTGAAATTTGCGTTGAGGTTAACAATTGCTGTGCTGACAGAGCAGTATGGGATGGCACATTATCGTGATGCACAATTCAATTATCAGCAATGTTGGCACGGACACGAAGAACTCTTCTACGAAGTCTTTCTAAAATTTCTTTTTTAGTAATGTTGGTTAACTGTTTGTCCAGGAGGTACCCACTCTTTATGAATAATTCCCTTGGAATCAAAGAAGAACACAAACATGCATTTCCCTTTTGACTTTGACATGTGAGCTTTTTTTGGTCTGGTTTCAAATGGTTCAAATGGCTCTGAGCACTATGGGACTCAACATCTTAGGTCATAAGTCCCCTAGAACTTAGAACTACTTAAACCTAACCAACCTAAGGACATCACACACACCCATGCCCGAGGCAGGATTCGAACCTGCGACCGTAGCAGTCCCGCGGTTCCGGACTGCAGCGCCAGAACCGCTAGACCACCGCGGCCGGCTTTTGGTCTGGGTGATCCCTTTTAGCACCATTGCGAACTTTGGCGTTTTGTCTCTGGATCGTACTGAAAAAAAAAAAACTTTCATCTCCAGTGATAACACGGCTCAACAATTCTGGATTGATTTCCGTTTGCTTTAACAGATCGGCTGCCACATTTTTCCGTGTTTCTCGCTGTTGTGGTGTGAGATTTTTGGGGACCAATTTTGCACAAATCTTTCTCATTGCAAGATCTTTAGTTGTTATTAGACGAACCGTTTCTCGATTGATGTTCAGTTCATCTGCAATCATTTTCACGGATAATCTTCAATCAGAAAGTACGAGTTCACGCATCCTGGCCAAGTTGACATCCGTCTTTGAGGTTGATTGTCATCCAATGTGGTCTTGATCTTCAACATTCGTTTTGCCTTCACTAAACATTTTATACCAACGAAAAACTTGAGCTCTTAACATAACCTCCTCTCCAAAAGCATTCTGAAGCTTACCGGAAGTTGTCGTCGCGTATTCACCCAATTTAACACAAAAAGAAATGGCATACCATTGCGCAGTATTATGCAGTTCCATTTCCGTAACGAGAGACACAAACACGTGTTAACTTATTACAGCATAGCTCACAACTGAGCAGTTACATCGATGTGCCACTTGGACTAGAAGCAGCTTATATACCAAGCTCAAAGATATTGTGCCTACACAAGCCTACAGGGTTCCCACATCTTGCAAAGTAAATCAGTCTCATTACTTCATTTTCACACCTCGTATTCCTGATCTGTTAAATTTATCTGTGGGTGTCTCACTTGTTCTGAGCTTTTTCTATTTTATGTTGTCTGTCATGTATCCTATTTGAAGTCCCTGTTCCTTTAATATGATGCCTATTCCATGGACAGTTTTGTTATTGTAGGCCGGCCGAAGTGGCCGTGTGGTTAAAGGCGCTGCAGTCTGGAACCGCAAGACCGCTACGGTCGCAGGTTCGAATCCTGCCTCGGGCATGGATGTTTGTGATGTCCTTAGGTTAGTTAGGTTTAACTAGTTCTAAGTTCTAGGGGACTAATGACCTCAGCAGTTGAGTCCCATAGTGCTCAGAGCCATTTTGTTATTGTAGGTGAGTTCGTGCCATTTTGTTTTGTGTGTGTGTGTGTGTGTGTGTGTGTGTGTGTGTGTGTGTGTGTGTGTGGGTGTGTGTATGTGTGTTGTTGTTGTTGTTGCACTGCTGGCCGGGGTGGCCGAGCGGTTCTAGGCGCTACAGTTTGGAACCGCGAGACCGCTACGGTTGCAGGTTCGAATCCTGCCTCGGGCATGGATGTGTGTGATGTCCTTAGGTTAGTTAGGTTTACTTAGTTCTAAGTTCTAGGGGCTGATGATCTCATTAGTTAAGTCCCATAGTGCTCAGACCCATGTTGTTGCACTGTTGTGTCTTGCATGTTGTCATTGTTTGTGTTTGTTATGTTCCGTGTTGTGTAAGGTTGTTTTATCTGTGTGTGGTGTTTTCTTTCGTTTTCCATCAACAAAATGTTTGTTTACTTTCTGTATCGTACGGATCTCGTAACCATTTTCCATTGCCAATTGTTTTGTAATGTTTAGCTCCTGTGTGTAATCCCGTCTGTTTGTGACGTTCCGTTCAGTGTATGGAACGTGAATCTGAAGCTTGCTTGCTTGTGTGCTACACGGTCGTTCGATAGTTCGTGAATGGTGGTGCTCATCCCGAATATTATGAAGTCATGGGTGTTGTTTGTTTTTCATGTGGTGAGATCAAGAAAATTTAGTATGTTGTGTTTCTGCTTTTAATGTTAAGTTTTGGGTGTAAGTTGTTGATTTTGTTGTGTAACTGTTCTATGTGTGTGTGTGTGTGTGTGTGTGTGTGTGTGTGTGTGTGTGTGTGTGTGTGTGGTTCATCAGTCAAGCATATTATGTCGTCCACATAACGGTACCATCATAGAATTACTAATTTTTTGGTTTTATTAGGTGTGTGAAGGTCTTGTTCTCTACGTTGTTCACGGGTATGTTGGCTAGCACACCACTAATTGGTGATCCCATTAGCAGTCCTTCATGTTGGGAATAAAATTATTTGTTGAACTTAACGTGACTTTGTACTCTCATGGTCTTGAGAATAGCTTCTAGTTCATTAATGTGTGAGTCTTGCGCGCTTCTTTTTTGTTTTTGGTCTTGGATTGACGATGCCGATTGTTTCACTTATTGGAATGCAAGTATTCATTGATGTGACATCAAAGGATATAAGGCTTACTGTGTCTGGTATTTCTATTTTCCTGATTCTCTCTGCTAGTTCCATTGAGTTTTCTAGGTTCCTGTTGTTTTCAAAAATGTGTATTTTCTTTAGCAATGTGTGTGTATGTTGGGCTAGGTGGTATGATGGAGCATTTCTGAAACTGATGACCGGTCTTTAAGGGATACGTTCTTTGTGGTTTCTGAAGGGATTTTAGCTTGGGTCCCTTCGGACTTTTGTGTGTCATTATTTTATCTGGCTATTTGAGAATACACGTTTGATGTTTTTCAGAGTTTATTGAACGTTTCTTTGGTACCTTTCTGATGGGTTACTGGTCAGTTTGGCGACGTTCCTGTCCTGCAGAATCACTACCGTTTTAGTTATGTATTCCTTTTCATTCATAATCACAGTACTGTTCCCTTTATGTACCTTCGTTAGCATGGGATTACTTTATTTTAATTTTTGTTTTAGCTTTTGGCTATGGTGTCCTCCGGTGTTTCGTCTTGAGAGATTATGGTGAATTTGTGTGTTCAAATAATCTATGTTACTTCTGTAGCAACTAATCTATTGTTATGTTTGCATTACATTTTTGTGTACTCTGTTCTTTTTGTTCACTTTCTGGCCATACAAATCCTCGCTAGCAGTTTCATAGACCACCTGATGTAGAACGCCTCACTTGTAGCGTCTGACATTGGAGTTGGCTGAGCATATCCGTGACGGTTTTGCGATTACTAAATGAACCTGTAACGAAATGCAGTGCTCTTCTTTGGAATTCCTTTATTTCGCCTACCGATCTTATTTGGTACGGGTCCCAGATCGATGAGTTATGGGCAAGTACTGGTAGAACGACAGTTTTGCACGCTACCATCTTTGCATGTGGATACACTTTAGAAGGATTCTTGGAATGAGTCTCAGTCCGGTATTGCCTTACCCGGTATTGTAGCTCTGGCCGGGGGCACTGGAGGATGGCGTGCGCTGTTGCTAGACCGTAAGTCACATACAATTGATGGCCACATGCATCTCAGTTACTCGTTGTAATAGTTATGCAGTGAAATATTGATTTAGGCTATTTCAGACATTTCGCGATGGAAGCAATGTACGTTTTCATTATTTTAATTGAAAAAACATTATAAAAGTCTTTCTATTCATTTCGTTATTTGTCGTCTACAGTGCGAAAAATTGTTATAGATAACTGGAGAGCATACACAGAAATAAGAACTGCAACATTCACAACATAATTATTACAGAAGTCATTAGATACTATACACTGAAGCGCCAAAGAAATTGGTATAGGCATGCGTACTCAAATACAGAGGTACGTAAACAGGCAGAATACATCGCTGTGGTCGCCAACTCCTATTGAAGACAACAAGTGTCTGGCGCAGTTGTTAGATCGATTACTGCTGCTACAATGGCAGGTTATCAAGATGTAAGTGAGTTTGAACGTGGTATTATAATCTGGGCACGAGCGATGGCACACAGCACATCCGTGGCAGCGATGAAGTGATGATTTTCCCGTACGATCATTTCACGAGTGTACCGTGAAAATCAGGAATCGCGTAAAACATCGTCTCCGTCATCACTGCAGCCGGAAAAAGATCCTGCAAGAATCAAACCAATGACGACAGAAAGAGAATCGTTCTTCCTGACAGAAGTGCAACCATTCTTCAGATTGATGCAGATTTCAATGCTGCACCATCAACAAGTGTCATAGTGTCAAGCATTCAACGAAACATCATCGATATGGGCTTTTGGATGCGAAGAACTACTCGTGTACCCTTGATGACTGCGCGGCACAAAGGTTTACGCTCGCCAGGGCCCCGTCAACATCGACACTGGGCTGTTGATGACTGGAAACACGCTGCCTGGTCCGACGAGTCTCGTTTCATGTTATATCGGCCGGATGGACGAGTACGGGTATGGAGACAACCCCATGAATCCATGGGCCCTGCATGTCAGCTGGGGACTGTTCAATCCGGTGGAGGGCCGGCCGCGGTGGTCTCGCGGTTCTAGGCGCTTAGTCCGGAACCGCGCGACTGCTACGGTCGCAGGTTCGAATGCTGCATCGGGCATGGATGTGTGTGATGTCCTTAGGTTAGTTAGGTTTAAGTAGTTCTCGCTTCAAGGGACTGATGACCGCAGCTGTTAAGTCCCATAGTGCTCAGAGCCATTTGAACCAATCCGGTGGAGGCTCTGTAATGGTGTAGGGCGTGTGCAGTTGCAGTGATATAGGAACCCTGATGCGTCTAGATACTACTCTGACCTGGGGCACCTTAAGTAAGCATCCTGTCTGATCACCAGCATCCACACACGTCCATTGTGCATTTCGACTGACTTGAGAAATTCCAGCAAAACAATGCAACACCTCACACCTACAGTTTTGCTACAGAGTGGCTCCAGGAACACTTTTCTCGTTTAAACACTTCCGCTGGCCAACAAACTCCCAAGACATGAAAATTATTGAGCAAATCTGGGTTGCCTTGCAACGTGCAGTTCAGAAGAGATCTCTACCCCTCGTACTCTTACCGGTTTGTGGACAGCCCTGCAGGATTCATGGTGTCAATTCCCTCCAGCACTACTTTAGACACTAGTCCGTGCCACGTCTTGTTGCCGCACTTCCGCGCGCACGCGGGGGCCCTACACGATGCTAGGCAGGTGTACCAGTTTCTTTGGCTCTTCAGAGTACGTTTCAATAAAGCGGACATGTACTTGAATCACTGATAAAAGCGCATACCAGGGTAAAAGATTTAACTGCTGGAATTACAACCGAATTAGCGCCCTAACGAAAATGTGTAATTGGTCTAACCTAGCCATGTTCCACATTCTTTTGCTACATCTGAAAACCAATTTACTTTCTTTAACAAAATCAGTCGTCGCTGACCAACATGCACAACAGTCAGCCTTCCCTTTCCCAAGAGGCTCTTTAAGGTCCCCACTTAGGTTCGAAGTCTGCAAAATGTACTTTAGTGATTGTTTTGGAGCAACCCAAGTTTCATCAAAATAGAATATAGGTCACATGTCACCTGAAGTACGCAGCGAAATCATTGCCCGCAAAAATTTAATCCTGGAGGCCACTACGTCGTTGTGTTCAAGTAAAACTTGTCTACCTTGATTCTTATGCCGTTATTTAAATTTTACATCGTTTAACATACATCGCTCAGATCTAGCCGATCAGTAAAATTTAGTTTTTCAATTAACTTTTTCCCCAATTTTTGTGATGTTGGGTGCTCGCTACTGTCGTAAAATTTATAGATCGTTCGCCGGACAACGTCTTTACCAAAGTCGTTTGCTTAAGAGATTTTTTTTTCTTTCTTTTTTGAAAACTGATCGTTGGGGTTTACTCTCATGGCACGCGCCCTGAATATTTCATAAACCAACGCCACAAACATGTAGGGTAGCAAGAAGTTTCTTTCTTACAATGATTGTCTTGTTTGGTAACAGATCACTACACTTTTTATTGTCATTGCAACTGATTGTGTTTACCTTCCGTAAATCTTTCCTAATGAGCGTACTAACACTTCGCCATCATTTTCTACGACATATTTTGAATATGTACATACACCGTGAATTATGGATTTGCTTTTTTCTGTCGCATTCTTCGTGCCGTCAAAGAGCATCTTCTAGACGTTGTTTGGAAACCTGACACACTTGGAACAGGAGATATCTCTGTTCCTTCCCGCTTTTAATTTTCAAGTTGTACAAACGCCTCCACTCAGTAAATATATTGCACAAATGATGCCACGAGATTCACTTTTTTAACTCGATTCCAGCTACCAAACTAATAAGTGAATAACGACTCGAAAACAAGGACGGCATGAAAATCTACGCACCGTCTCCACTGACGCTCGACATGGGCAACTATGGGCGTTCCAGCGTTGCCGTTTTCGAATGTTAGAGAGAGCCCTACGCGAGACTAGGCACAAGTGCGGCATCGGCGCTCTGTTCGCACACTCCGAGATATTTAATACGTGTTTCACCGAAATTAGCCTGTTTATTCTTATATATCAATACAATCACAGCGACAGACGCTGGCAGGTGGTCCTTATGTGTTATGCGGAACACGACGTGTTGTCGCTTATCGACGGTGTGGAGCCGGGTCCAGAGTGTGTGTGTGTGTGTGTGTGTGTGTGTGGCGACATGCGGGCGTGGCCGCGGAGCTCGCCGTGTATCAGACCACCTTTGTCCCTTATCTGCTGTATTAGCGGTCGCCGTTAAATTAACAGTGTATCGCCGCGCCGGTCCCGGCGGGAGAGCATACACTGCCGCCAAGCCGCGCGACTGGTTACCGGGTTATTACATCCCGCACAGAAATCTCGACCTTCCGGCAGCTGCATGCGACGTAATGAACTTCGCAGTCGCTGTATTTATAGAATGACTGGCTTTACTCTAAGAAACAAATAAGTAACGTCAAGTCTTAACGTCTTGGATTCTATGCCGAAGTGACTGACGGTTTCACCTGGGCTACACTAGGGCAAGAACTTCCTTGTCAGTGGAATAACAATGTCATAAAACTTCCGAAAGCATTAGCGGGAGCATGATGTCTGAAATCTTTTCATCATGCACTCTTTCATTTTTACCACAATCGCGCTTTCGGCCACCAAGTATGACAATTTGACAACTCTGGAGTTGTGCACGCACAATAGAAACTGCACAGTCCGTCCAGAAAGCTGAGATTAATTATATTCCTGGCGTATAAGAGACGTCAGCACAGTAACTACGGTGGCATCTTGAACTAACAACTGTAAACAATAGATGCGCCTTCGACCAATCGTTTGTGACTAGGCAGTATTAAGTAGTTGACGTGCGAGCGCTGCGTCACAAATCGCAATGGAGCAGCATATTTAAATCAAGTGTGCAAGACAGAGTGTTGTCACTTCGAAATACACTCCTGGAAATGGAAAAAAGAACACATTGACACCGGTGTGTCAGACCCACCATACTTGCTCCGGACACTGCGAGAGGGCTGTACAAGCAATGATCACACGCACGGCACAGCGGACACACCAGGAACCGCGGTGTTGGCCGTCCAATGGCGCTAGCTGCGCAGCATTTGTGCACCGCCGCCGTCAGTGTCAGCCAGTTTGCCGTGGCATACGGAGCTCCATCGCAGTCTTTAACACTGGTAGCATGCCGCGACAGCGTGGACGTGAACCGTATGTGCAGTTGACGGACTTTGAGCGAGGGCGTATAGTGGGCATGCGGGAGGCCGGGTGGACGTACCGCCGAATTGCTCAACACGTGGGGCGCGAGGTCTCCACAGTACATCGATGTTGTCGCCAGTGGTCGGCGGAAGGTGCACGTGCCCATCGACCTGGGACCGGACCGCAGCGACGCACGGATGCACACCAAGACCGTAGGATCCTACGCAGTGCCGTAGGGGACCGCACCGCCACTTCCCAGCAAATTAGGGACACTGTTGCTCCTGGGGTATCGGCGAGGACCATTCGCAACCGTCTCCATGAAGCTGGGCTACGGTCCCGCACACCGTTAGGCCGTCTTCCGCTCACGCCCCAACATCGTGCAGCCCGCCTCCAGTGGTGTCGCGACAGGCGTGAATTGAGGGACGAATGGAGACGTGTCGTCTTCAGCGATGAGAGTCGCTTCTGCCTTTGTGCCAATGATGGTCGTATGCGTGTTTGGCGCCGTGCAGGTGAGCGCCACAATCAGGACTGCATACGACCGAGGCACACAGGGCCAACACCCGGCATCATGGTGTGGGGAGCGATCTCCTACACTGGCCGTACACCACTGGTGATCGTCGAGGGGACACTGAATAGTGCACGGTACATCCAAACCGTCATCGAACCCATCGTTCTACCATTCCTAGACCGGCAAGGGAACTTGCTGTTCCAACAGGACAATGCACGTCCGCATGTATCCCGTGCCACCCAACGTGCTGTAGAAGGTGTAAGTCAACTACCCTGGCCAGCAAGATCTCCGGATCTGTCCCCCATTGAGCATGTTTGGGACTGGATGAAGCGTCGTCTCACGCGGTCTGCACGTCCAGCACGAACGCTGGTCCAACTGAGGCGCCAGGTGGAAATGGCATGGCAAGCCGTTCCACAGGACTACATCCAGCATCTCTACGATCGTCTCCATGGGAGAATAGCAGCCTGCATTGCTGCGAAAGGTGGATATACACTGTACTAGTACCGACATTGTACATGCTCTGTTGCCTGCGTCTATGTGCCTATGGCTCTGTCAGTGTGATCATATGATGTATCTGACCCCAGGAATGTGTCAATAAAGTTTCCCCTTCCTGGGACAATGAATTCACGGTGTTCTTATTTCAATTTCCAGGAGTGTAGTATAAGAGACAAATAGCGCGTATATAAATAGATTTAATAACAGAGTAAGCGGAATACATCGTCCTTTCTAAAGCACCATTGTCTGTACTCCATTGTTACAATTCTTACAATAATAACACAACAGCTAAACAAGTTATATTACTATGAAAATATACAGAGCGACCCATTCACTGATCTTTCTGGCGTCAGATAGTTTGTGTTTACAGATCACCGCTTAAATTTATAATGAAGAATGTCACTTCTTGTTAGTTCATACGGAGGGAAATATATGGATGGATTAAAATGTGTAAAGTGATTTTTTTTTACTGCAACTGACATGTTGTCTTCTGAATGGTCCATGTTTTACTTAAATCATTTTAAACAAGTGTTGGTTCTTTTTCGAAACACTTAAGAATCATTTCTTCTTGCGCCATTCCCGAATAAGCTAGGCTCTGTTGTAGACTGCACATTAAGTATTCATTTCGAAGTGGTTTGTCACAAGTAGGGGCAGTGATAACCACCGCGAAAAAATAAAACTACCTAATTATTTTCGTTTGTCTGGAGTTACATCTCCGCAACGCAAGTACACACTGAAATCTCCACGTTACAGTACCGTATCACGCCACAAGAGCAGCCAAAGCAAATTGGTACGGGCCACTGAAAAAGCGGATAAAGGTCTCACCATTTCGTTTTGGCATCCCTTGCTGTACGACATGTGCATACAGGGTGTAACGGGTATAAGTGATGATATTTTATATGTGGTACGTTAATACGTACACACATCAGTGTAGGTTGTTTTGTCTCTGTGTCGAACAGTCTTCTCACAAACATGTCACCATCTTTACATCCTGGTGTTTCCTACATGGTCGTAACTGCCCCACTGACAAGGGGAGGCCACGAAGTTGGAATCAGAGATTTGTCTCTACCTTTGTACACCTTTAGTAGGCCATTAAAACAACACAGTGTGCAAGTAGTAAGGTGCACTACTCTGGCAATTCCGAGAAAATCGCAAGACAAGTTTTACGCGTCTGATACGTAACGGATGTATCTGAGCATAGGTGCTGTGCAGTATTACAGGGTCAAAACAATGGTTCAAATGGTTCTGAGCACTATCGGACTTAACTTCTAAGGTCATCAGTCCCCTAGAACTTAGAACTACTTAAGCCTAACTAACCTAAGGACATCACACACATGCATGCCCGAGGCAGGATTCGAACCTGCGACCGTAGCGGTCGCGCGGTTCCAGACTGTAGTGCCTAGAACCGCTCGGCGACCACGGCCGGCACTATTTCAGGGTCCATGGCGGTCAAGTGATTAGCGTTCGGGCTGCTTAAGACGAACGTGTTTGAGGCAACTACTCAATTCCCGTGGATTCCCGTGGGTTCATGGTGGTCATATCATTTAATTTATATGACTTTTTAGTTAACATACACTACTGGCCATTAAAATTGCTACACCACGAAGATGACGTCCTACAGACGCGACATTTAACCGACAGGAAGAAGGTGCTGTGATATGCAAATGATTCGCTTCTCAGAGCATTCACACAAGGTTGGCGCCGGTAGCGACACCTACAACGTGCTGACATGAGGAAAGTTTCCAGCCGATTTCTCATACACCAACAGCAGTTGCCGGCGTTGCCTAGTGAAACGTTCTTGTGATGCCTCGTGTAAGGAGGAGAAATGCGTACCATCACGTCTCCGACTTTTATAAAGGGTCGGATTGTAGCCCACCGCGATTGCGGTTTATCGTATCGCGACCTTGCTGCTCGCGTTGGTCGAGATCCAATGACTGTTAGCAGCATTTGGAATCGGTGGATTCAGGAGTGTAATACGGAACGTCGTGCTGGATCCCAAAGGCCTCGTATCACTAGCAGTCGAGATGACAGGCATCTTATCCGCATGGCTGTAACGAATCGCGCAGCCACGTCTCGATCCCCGGGTCATCAGGTGGGGACGTTTGCAAGACAACACCATCTGCACGAACAGTTCGACGACGTTTGCAACAGCATGGACTATCAGCTCGGAGACCATGGCTGCGGTTACCCTAGACGCTGCATCGCAGACAGGAGCGCCTGTGATGGTGTACTCAACGACGAACCTGGGTGCACGAATGGCAAAACGTTATTTTTTCGGATGAATCCAGGTTCTGTTTACAGCTTCAGGATGGGCGCATCCGTGTTTGGCGACATCGCGGTGAGCGCACATTGGAAGCGTGTATTCGGCATCGCCATACTGGCGTATCGCCCGGCGTGATGGTATGGGGTGCCATTGGTTACACGTCTCGGTCACCTCTTGTTCGCATTGACAGCACTTTGAACAGTGGACGTTACATTTCAGATGTGTTACGACCCGTGGTTCTAACCTTCATTCGATCCCTGCGAAACCCTACATTTCAGTAGGATAATTCACGACCGCATGTTGCAGGTCCTGTACGGGCCTTTCTGGATACAGAAAATGTTCGACTGCTGCCCTGGCCAGCACATTCTCCAGGCCTCTCACCAACTGAAAACGTCTGGTCAATGTTGGCCCAGCAACTGGCTCGTCACAATACGCCAGCCACTATTCTTGATGAACTATGGTATCATGTTGTAGCTGCATGGGCAGCTGTACCTGTACACGACATCCAAGCTCTCTTTGACTCAATGCCCAGGCGTATTAAGGCCGTTATTACGGCCAGAGGTGCTTATTCTGGGTACTGATTTCTCAGGATCTATGCACCCAAATTGCGTGAAAATGTAATCACATGTCAGTTCTAGTATACTACGTATATTTGTCCAATGAATAACCGTGTAGCATCTGCATTTCTTCTTGGTGTAGCAAATTTAATGTCCTGTAGTGTAGTTAAAAAACAGTGTATTTGCATGACTTTTTAGTTAATTTCTTGTAATTTTACTACATACTATTTTTAATTAAATTGATTATTAGGACAATGGCATCGACAAGCAAATGAAGAAACTCAGAGTTTTCCTGAAAATTTCTGCCTGTCGTGATACGCGAAATCCCTTGTACATGCAATCTGGTGAGGTACCCGGAACTACTGTGCTTCTCGACGCTTCGAGCAGCAGAGACAGAGGCGGGCCCCATTTTGGCAGTTAACCTGCGTAGCGGCGAAGCGTTGCTAATGTAGCGAGGACGAATAGTGGAGGTGCATTTTTTTTAATACCACAGAATTGACATTTAGACTATAAATATCAAGGTTTGGGCGGGAGTAGAACCGTCGCTTCATACACGTTCGTCTTACCAGGCTCGAAGGCTAACCGCTTGACCACCTTGAACTCTAACGTCCGTCACCTACTCACAGATACATCAGATACATAATAGACGCATAAAACTTCTCTTCTGACTTTCTCGAAATTGCCAGAGTAGTGCACCTTACTACTTGCACATTATGTTGTTTTAATGGCCTGCTAATGGTGTACAAAGTCTGAAGTACAATCGTGATCCCAACGTCCTGGGCTCCTCTTGTAAGTAAGCTGCACCTGTCAGCATAGACTTACCGTTTTGGGTCCATGCGTCTGCACTTCAACACCTGATCTGCTGCCCAGTGGCAAATAAAATTTAATGACCTCCTCTTCTCACACATACTTAGAGGTGCTAGCCAACCTAAATAATACGACTTGTATAACTATAATTATTAGTCTACAAATGACGAATACTGATCCAATGTTGTTCAGTCCACCTCCTCAGTCAACAACAGAAATATTTGCACTAATACCCGTTACATGCTTACAGAACCACATTAGTTTGGTGAGGACCGGGAACAATACTGCGAATTGCGTTTAATATCCACTCAGATAGACATTCGTTTCACTGTCAAACGTCCTGTATTCTCGGTCTCTTCAGTATTCATCTACTATTTCCACACGTGTCGTTGGCAAGATGTAATCTCTTTTCATAAACGTTTCTCTTTTTCTGGGCTACTGGCGCCATAAATAAATACTTTCATCGCAAATTTTTCGATTGCCTGCAGTTGTTATCCTTGCCTGTCTCATATTGCAGAATACTGCTGCTCGTTGAGTGATTCAGTTCTTATTGTTTCAGGGAATTGTTATTTAAATTGTTGTATTTTCCGGTATCAACGACTTTCTTTCAAGTTTTTAAGTATGTTTTAAACTAAATATCCATTGGAATCAACAATTCTTTTTCTGTTGTGCGATCTGTTTTCATTTTCGAACTTTGTCTTTTCGATTTTGTACTGCTTCTTGTAGGTCAACAGATAAGTTAGGCAGGAGGAAGGTAAATGAGAGTCATATATTATTTGTTCCTAACATTAGCTAGTAATTTTCCGTTAACACTTCGGTTATTCTTAATTGGCTTTTGTAATTACAGTAAACAGAGATATGTGTCTGTACTGCAATCCCATATCAATGAAAATTTCAAACGTCGCGTTCCAAATTACTCACCGTTACTTTCGCTAGGTAATCGGATACCATAAGGATATAATGGCTTACGTCAGTTCCACGCTTCAAGCGTAAAGTGAAAATACCTTTAGAGAGCATTTCTACCATATTTCCACCCCAAAATATCGCAGTTCAGTATTTCATCATTCTTTGTTTTTGTTCCTGTAAATATGGATTTACAAGAGTTCAGATGTATCCGTACTCCAGAATTCCTTGACTGCCAGCAGACGATGATGCTCCAGACATAGGTGATATATTTCAGGTTTCCTAGACTTTCAATACAAAGTGCAACAACCTTGTGTTCTCAGTTCCTCCTCAGATATTTCGTAAATACTAATTTATTATTTAACATTCATATTCGAAGCAAAGTTAGTGTTCTTTTAATCCAAGAGCAGATGCCTTAGCACTATTTTAAGATCTTGACGTTTGGTTTTAATACTATATGGGCTAACTAAAGAGCAGATTTGTTTTTTAGTGTTGCCGTCATATCCCTTGCTTACGTCGAAGAATTGGGATGGAGAAGAAAGTGGAATATAGTGACACTTTTCACTGAAATGAATATCCTAAAGCATGAAAATAGGTGGTTTGCGATAATACTTCTTACCTTAGAGGTAGTAATTAGTATTCCGTCATCGAGGCTATTAAACCAGTGATTAAAATCCTCTCGAATTCAGCTACTAATCCCAGGTGAAGTGATTTGTTTAGCCAGTTATTTCGTAATCTCTTACCTTTGTAAGCTACCACTTAGCCTGTGACGTAACTCAGTCTAATTCAGGTTCATTATTGGTCGGTAACGATGTCTTGTAATAGAGAAATGTCACCAACTGAGGCCTCAAATACCATCGAAACTGTCATTTCAAACACTGTTACTAACATATAAGTCAAATATTGTTCCTTTATTCCAAAGACCGCTGTATTAAAAACTTTATATTCTGCTCTTCACCTCCTCTAGTTAGGCGAAATGTTCTACTATTAATAAAAGTATTAATTTCCAGGATATTTTAACGATACGATATATGCGAAGTTGATTCAAGAAGTTTTGTAATATGTAAACTTAATTCGAAGACGTTATCTTTGCTGATGAAATATAGATGATGGGTGCGTGATAGTTAAGGGTAGAATGATAATTATATAAAATCATCAACAGGATGCAAGTGGGTCTTCGCTTCAGTAAGAAATTAAATGATATATTTCGTTAATCTGATTGTGAACTTCAGCAAAACTTCCATATTACCTCGCGACAGACCACAAGATTACACAAAGACAAGAGACAAATGCGCATTCTTTCATTCTAGCGTCCACTTTGTTTCGTGCTCACTAACGTTTATTACGGAAGCAGCTTAGTTCTCTGTTCATTCTATAATTTTAGATCATTCGACCAAATACGAAAGAACGTTGGACTGTTGTCCTGTAGTATTACGGTGACTTGCGTTACATTGCTTGTGAAAAATGCTGCTGTTATTGATGCTGTTACGAACTGAAATTTTATACGCGATGAGGATTAAAAGGATTACTCATCAAAAAAATTTCGTTGACAGCTGTATCACTTTGTGAAATATATACCAACAGCCGCTGAAAAACAGAAAAAACACTTGCTGGCGCATTACTCCGATCCATCGAACAGTGAACAGTGCAGAGCTGATAACTTACTTGTTTTAGCATATGCTGGATAGAAAAATACGCATTTTCTTTGTTTTTACAATATTTTACAACATTTAACAAAATTTTTCTCAGATACCTACTATTGCAATCGAGACTCACTGAGTAATTTATCGAACTGTTCAGCAGTTATGAACAATAATTCTACCTTGTAGACAGAAAACTTTAATAAGAACCACTGTATTATGTCCCGATCCTCTGTACCCCGATTAGGTTAGTTTGAAAATAATGTTTTCATCGACAAAATAATACAATTATCATAGTAGCCTGATACATATGTCATCAGCGACCATCTTCAGTATTTACAGTATTTTTATCAGTTGTGCGAGGAAGTTCTCTGTCTTCCTCTACAGATTATACCCACTATAGCTCCTTCTATTACCATGCAGGCTATTCCCTAATGTCTTAATATATGTCCTATCATTCTGTTCCTTCTATTTGTTAGTGTTTTCCATTTATTCCTTTCATCGGAGATTCTGAGAAGAACCTCCTCATTATCTACCTCATCAGTCAACCTAATTTTCAATATTCTCCTCTAGCATCACTTCACAAATGTTTCTGTTCTCTTCTGTTCCATGTTTTCCCACAGATCATGTCTCACTGCCATATACTGCTGTGCTCCAAACACACATTCTCAGAAATGTTTCCTCAAATTAAGACCTATTTTTTATACTAGTAGACTTATCTTGGCCACTAATGCCCTTTTTGCCAGTGCTAGTCAGCATTTTACGTTCTCCTTACACCATCCGTCACTGGTTATTTTGCTGCCTAGGTATCAAAATTCCTTAATTTCTTCTACATTGTGCTCATCACTTTTGATGTTACGTTTCTCACCGTTCTCATTTGTGCTACTTCTCATAACTTTCGTCTTTCTCCGATTTACCCTTAATCCATATTCCGTACTCATTAGTCTGTTCACTCCATTCAACAAGTCCCGTAAATCTTTTTCACTTTCACTCCGGATAGCAATGTCAAGACCGAATATTATCACTGATATTTTTTCACCTTGAATTTTTATGTCACTCTTGAAAATTTGCTTTATTTCCGTCATTAATTCTTTGGCATATAGACTGAACAGCACGGGCGAAAGACTACATCCATATCTTACACCATTCTTAATCCGTGTGCTTCGTTGTTGGTTTTCCACGGTTAATGTTCCCTCTTGGTTCTTGTAAAATATTACTCGTCTTCCCAATAGCATATCAAACTTTTTCTCAGGATTTCGAACGTCTTGCACCATTTTACATTGACGACAGCTTTTTAGGTCGACAAATGCTATGAACGTGTCTTGATTTTACTTTAGTCTTGCTTCCATTATCAAACGAAACGTCAGAACTGACTCTCTGGTGCCTTTACCTTTCCTAAGGATGAACTGATGGTCATCTAACAGATCCACAATTTTCTTTTCCATTCTTCTGTATAAAATTATTGTAAGCAACTTGGATGCATGAGCTGTTACGCTGATTAGGCGATAATTCTCGTACTTGTAGGCTCTTGCTATCTTTGGAGTTGTGTGGATGGTGTTTTCCCTGTAATCTGATGGTATGTCACCAGTCCCATACATTCTACACCCCAACGTGAATAGTCGTTTTGTTGCCACTTCCAACAATGATTTTAGAAATTCTGACGGAATGTTATCTTCCACTTTATTTGATCTTAAGTCTTCCAAAACTCTCTTAAATTCTAATACTGGATCGCCTATGTCTATCCACCCCTGTTTCGCCTTCAATCATCTCCTCATACAAGTCCTCCCCCTCATAGAGGTCTTTAGTGTACTCATTCCACCTGCCCTCTATTCACTATAGCCGACATATTCGTCTTGTGAGAATCAACAATAGTACTGGTGATTAAGTTAATTCTAATTTATTACGTTTGCGTATTCATCTGCAAATGAGGAGGAATAATAAATGAGAATTATCTTAAAAAGCAATTGAATTATTCTGGTAAGTCTGGTCGAGGTGTGAATGGGCAAAAATTGAATTTGTTTTGGACGCTGGCTGGAACGAAGAATCACAACGTAACAGTAAAACACCAACAGCAAATGAACTCAAGTTAGTGTAATAAAAGTCCGAACCCCTTCATTTTAATTTTGATGTACGAGAGATATAAATTATTCCAAAAACATATTGTAAATACTACTTTTCCATATCAGATTTGCGATTCTAGATTCAATTCCTTCGTCAAGTTTCAAGACTAAACGTTATTACACATACAGGAAATTCAGAACATTGCAACTTGCAGTTTTATGTTGATCCAATTGGTTTATTTAAACCATTACTCTACTAAATCACGGGACAGTAGCATGTTGGTTCTGTAAGTTTAGTTAACCCGACTCTTTTGTATTTTTATGTACGATCCTCTTTGCTGTCTAGTCCTATCTTACAGATTAATTTCTTTCATTGAGACTGATTTGTCCATCTAACTTAGGTGTTTTGTTAATAGAAAAATAGGCCGTTTTGAACAATTTTAGGCCGGTGGTGGAGTGGCCGTGTATTGCGTGCGTCTGCTCGGTGCGGTGCGACTCCAGCCTGCTGTTTGTCGGGCAGCGCGAGGCCTCACAGCATCACTTACCTCTGCGGACACCTCTCGTGCCGCTTCGTCACCTCCCTTAGTCGAGTTGCCTTTCCATCCGTAACCTCTAGCCGCTTGTTCCTCAGTGCCTCACCTACTGAGGTGTCTATCTCCTTGATCATTAGAGATGGTGCAATCCTTTAACGACTTATTGTCCCTGATTCAAACACTTGTTATTAAGTTGTATTTCTGCTAATTAGTTTATTCTCTTAGATGAGATCTTTCTTAAAGACTGTTGTTCTCAAAGTGTTTCGGTGCCCACAGCATACTTGGTATTACTTTAAATGCAACTGTAAAGTTTTTTACCTCTTTGGTTTTCTTAAATTGACGCTGGCCGTTGTGGCCGAGCCGTTCTAGGCGCTTCAGTCCGGAACGCGCGGCTGCTACGGTCGCAGGTTCGAATCTGCCTCGGGCATGGATGTGTGTGATGTCCTTAGTTTAGTTACGTTTAAGTTGTTCTAAGTTTAGGGGACTGATGACCTCAGATGTTAAGTCCCATAGTGCTCAGAGCCATTTGAACAATTTTTGAATTAACAAGTTATTCAGTACTGAATATTTGTCCCGTACTTTATATGTCAGTTCTGTAGTTATTCTAATTTTTAGTGCTCCCTTAAAAGAAAAAAACTAGATTTGAGATGACGAATGATGTCATAACCGGGGCTTAGCCTTGCCCGAGGAGTTCTAATCCTTGTCCTCTTCCTCGGAATTTCACTCTCCTATAGCATGACAATGCAAAACTACACAGTACGCTGCGACGTTGCAATAATCCGACGCCATGTGTTCTCTACCTTCAATCATCCTCCATGCAGTACGGACTTGTCCCCATCCGATTTCCAGAGTTTAAAGGATAGATTCGAGGACCTCAGACAGCGACGAAGTGGTGCAACTAGAGTTGAGGATGTGGCTCCGTCGACGAAATCAAACATTCTGTAGCGACGGTACCGACAAAGTGATCTCTCTTGTTGGGAGAAATGTTTGTGCTATGGTGACTATGTTGACAAATAAATATGTAGATAGGTGCAGAATGTTAATAAAGTTTGTTTTATTTTAAAAATCTATAAGAGTTCCATAAAATCGGAGACATTACTTCTCAACACGCCACCGTAAATCGTGGTCTCTTTCTAACCAGGTTCAAAAATTCCAAATTCGAAGGAAAATATGGTTCACACTAATTACGGCTGGGTCCTGTTCCACGCGAATACAGAGTGACGTTATTGCTCTCTGCCCATCTGTATCTACATCTGTACCCTGCGAACCATATTGCTGTACCTTTTTTGTACCTCTGTGTACCTCTGTGTGCCTCTGTCACGTCTCCCTTCTCCTGTTCCAGTCGCACATGGTTCGAGGGAAGAAGGATTTCTGATAAATCTCGGCGTGGGCTAGAATTTCCTTAGTGGAATCTTCATGGTCTGTTCACGAGACATACGTAGAGAAAAAGCGCGCACGCGGAAGATTAACAGTAGACTACACCGTGAACGGAACGCCTCTCTTGCAGCGTCCCCCAGTGGACGCGCATGTTAAATGAACCAATAACGATTATCTCTGGATGATCTGTGTCTCCTGTATCAATCCTATCTCGTATGGATACCAGGCTGAAGAGCAATATTCAAGTATTCCTAACTCCTTTGCTGATAGATTACATTTTCTGAGGATTCTTCCAGCGAATGTCAGCCTTGCATTTTTCTTATCCGTGATTAATTTTATGTGGTCGTTGAAGTCGTTTCGTACGCAACCCTAAGATATTTTATACAAGTAACTCTTCCAGCGATTGTTCTGTAACGGTGTAGTTATAAAATCAGGTATTTTTCTATGTATGTATGCGCAATATGTTACATTCGTTTTATGAAACGCTTGCACCAAGCGTCGATTCTCTGCAGGTCTTCCTGTTCATCGTCACGATTTTCTAGCGTTGCAACTCCCCTGTATACAATAGCGTCAGCCGTGAAAAGCCTCATGGTTCTTCTGATGCTATCTACGAGGGTGGTTCGAAACGTTCTCCGAACGAAATAGAAAAAAAGTACTTACGTCACTGATTTTTTTATTTTTCAATGTACTGTCCTTGTAGATTAATGCACTTGGTACAACGATGTTCCAGTGCCTTGATCCCATCTCAAAAATGAGTTTTCTCGAGGCCGGCAAAATAGTTGCCAATTCCGGCTATGAATTCTTCGTTTGAAGTGAATCTTCGGCCACCAAGAAATATTTTAAGATGGAAGTCTGACGGAGCCATATCAGGTGAGTAAGGTGAGCATGGCAACAATTCATACCTTAGTTCGTGTAATTTTGCCATGGCGACAGTACATATGTGCAGGCGCGTTGTCTTGATAGAAGATGACTTTCTTTCTTGCTAAAACTGGCCTTTTTCCGCGTATTTTTTGTTGCAGGAGATTAGCATAGGATTGTACAGCAATCGTTTGTCCAGTGGGGAGATAAGCCCGCATCTCGTGGTCGTGCGGTGGCGTTCTCGCTTCCCACGCCCGGGTTCCCGGGTTCGATTCCCGGCGGGGTCAGGGATTTTCTCTGCCTCGTGATGGCTGGGTGTTGTGTGCTGTCCTTAGGTTAGTTAGGTTTAAGTAGTTCTAAGTTCTAGGGGACTGATGACCATAGCTGTTAAGTCCCATAGTGCTCAGAGCCATTTTTTGGGGAGATAATCTACAAACAAAATCCCCTTCTCATCCCAGAACACTGATGCCAGGACATTCCCGCCGAAGGAATTGTCTCTGGTGGAAGAGAATCAGCATCTTTCCACTGCTTTGATTGTTGTTTTGTTTCTGGGGTATACTAGTGCACCCAAGTTTCACCTGCGGTCGCAAACCGGCGCAAAAAATCTTTTTCGTTTCTCCTAAAAAGGGCCAAACATTGTTCCCATATGTCCACTCTCATGCGTTCTGATGCAGCGTCAAGAGCCGCGGCACCCGTCTTGCAGACATGTTTCTTCATTTCTAATTCTACAGTTAAAAAGTGATATACCCTTTCAGATGACATCTGGCAAGCGTGAGCAATTTCACGCACTTTCAATCGGCGATCCTCCATGACCATTCTGTGCACTCTTGCAATGATTTCTGGAGTAGTGACACATCTTGGCCGAACACTGCGCGGATCATCATCTAAGCTCTCCCGAACAAATTTAAATTCATTTGTCCACTTCGCAACAGTTGAACACAAAGGAGCACAGTCCCCCAGTGTATTCTCGAGATCGGTATGAATGTCATTTGATTTCATATCTTTCGTTACGAAGAACTTAATTACTGCTCGAATCTCGATTTTTTACATCTTCGCATATCACTACACGGGAACAACGACAGAGCCACGTCACACCCACAGCTTTCTTCCAAGAGCACTGACGTGGCACGTGTTTAGGGACAACAGTCCAATGAATATCACGTCAACAACTCGTAGCACTAGCGCTGACCTCTCACGCTGATTCCAAGAACTTTTCAAAAAATGGTTCAAATGGCTCTGAGCACTATGGGACTTAACATCTGAGGTCATCAGTCCCCTATAACTTAGAACTACTTAAACCTAACTAACCTAAGGACATCACACACATCCATGCCCGAGGCAGGATTCGAACCTGCGACCGTAGCGGTCTCGCGGCTCCGGACTGTAGCGCCTAGAACACTCGGCCATCCAGGCCGGCAAGAACTTTTCAAACCACCCTCGTTCTATCTCATTTGCGTAGAGGGTGCTTAGAAATTAATAAACAAAAGTAACTTTTCATTGTGAGAAAAGTTAGTAACTTACACAAAAGTTTGATACAGCGCTGAATACAGTATATCTTCAAGTTTTATTTAGAAATGTTCAATGTGATCACACTGTGTAAAACGACAAATGCCCCATGTGGAACCATTGATGACAAATCCTATGATCAAATGGTTTCAAATGGCTCTGAGCACTATGGGACTTAACTTCTCAGGTCATCAGTCCTCTAGAACTTAGACCTACATAAACCTAACTAACTTAATGACATCACAAGCATCCATGCCCGAGGCAGGATTCGCACCTGCGACTGTAGCGGTCGCGTGGTTCCAGACTTAAGCGCCTAGAACCGCTCGGCCACTCAGGCCGGCTCCTATGATCAGTTTTGAAGTGTGGTGGGAACTGCACGTGTTCCCGTCGTCGCAGCTAGTCGACGTGTCACGGGAACCGAGGAACAAATACTGTCTTTAATATAATCCCAGACACAGAAGTGTCGGCCTGGGTGGACGGGCGGTTCTAGGCGCTACAGTCTGGAACCGCGCGACCGCTACGGTCGCAGGTTCGAATCCTGCCTCGGGCATGGATGTGTGTAATGTCCTTATGTTAGTTAGGTTTAAGTAGTTCTAAGTTCTAGGGGACTGATGACCTTAAAAGTTAACTCCCATAGTTCTCAGAGCCATTTGAACCATTTTAACCATTTTACACAGAAGTCTCTTGAGGTTAAATCAGACGAGCGTTGTACCAAGGGTATTGTTCGACCACATGCTATCAAAATTGGCATATTACTACGGAGATGGGAGACAAAATTCTCGATGATAATGTGTTGGCGCACCATTTTGTTGGAAAATAAATTCTGTGCCCACGTCCTCTTGTAAGTGCATTAGGTATTGTTCAAGATTGTTTGGGTACGATATCACAATTACAGTTGACTCGGAAGAAAGGAAGAAACTTAAATCTTGTTGCAAATTAAAAAATAAAATAAAAGAAAAAAGAAAAAAAAGAACTTAGGTGAGTCCTGTGCATGTTCGATTACGTGACGTCCTTTCTGTCCACCACATATACGAATATTACGCCGATTCACTTCACCGCAGGCATGGAAGCTGACGTTGCCACTAAACATAATTTTAATAAGAAAATTATCTTCAGTCTGCATTTTGTTAAACATTTACTCCAAACTTAGCTTCTTTCTCTTTGTCACTTTCTCTTAAAGCCTACAACAATTCCAATATGTAGGCTCTGAATGACAAGTTTTCCGTAATACTTTCCACACTGCAAGACTAGGCATATTCAATTCAAATCTGGAACGTCTCGTTGGCTTACCCGGACCACAAATGTAAGACTGCCGAACTTGTTCAACTGCAGCGTCAGACACTACTGGCCGACCCTAACCGTGTGTCCTCTGTGACACATAGCCAGTTTCTGTGAAACGGCTGTAATTATTAATAACAGTTTGTCTCTGAGGTAGCGGCCTGCTATATTTAGTTCCTTATTGTTTGTGAGCTGTAGTAGCGGATCTGATTCATGAAACAACACTGTGCACGCTTGCACCATTATACGACTGTTTGAATAACTCATTCGTGCATGCCACCTAGCGGGAAGGTCGGGAACTAACAGCGCTAGGCAGACATAAAACTTGAAGATAGACTGCATTCGGTGCTGTATCAAACATTTCTGTAAGTTATTAACCCTTTTCACAATTAAAGTTTCTGTTGTATAATTAATTTATACAGGGTGACAATTATTGAACTGTTTGAAAGAAACTTAAATTAGTTACAAACTACGGCGCGCACACACTTTATTGAACATAAACGTCACTACGGATATTCAGATTTACGTTATGACATGTTCTATTTGTCCGCCATCATAGGCGACGACGTGGATCAGACGAATAGCGAAATTCTGCATGACCCATTGAAGTGTCGTAACATCGATGCTGTCGATGACCTCCTGAATGGCTGTTTCCAGCTCAGCAAATGTTTTTGGGATTTTGCTGTACACTCTGTCTTTAATACAGCTCCACAAAAAGGAGTCACATGTGTTCAGATCCAAGAACATGGCGGCCAATCGAGGGCCGATATAGTGTGCTCTGGATACCCCAGAACCAGAATGCTGTCCCCAGATTGCTCCTCCAGGACATCAAACACTCTCCTGCTTCGAGCTCCGTCTTGCATGAACCACATTTTGTCTAAATCAGGGTCACTTTGGATAGGGGATGAACTCATCTTCGACATTCTTCACGTACCGTTCGGTAGTCACCGCGCCATCAAGAAATATCGCACCGATTCTTCTGTGACTGGTCATTGCACACCGAACAAGCACCCGTTGAGGGTGAGGAGACTTCTCGATAGCAAAATACAGATTCCCAGTCCCTCAAATGCACCAATTTTGCTTCTTGATGAAGCATCCAAATGAGAGTGGGCTTCGTCGCAAAACCAAATCATAAATTCCCATCATGCCCCGCGGCCGACCGTACAGTTAGAACGTCCTAACACAGACCTTTCAGATGTTATGACGATTTTATTTCATATAGTTCAATAATTTTCACCCTTTAAATATCCTGTATTACAATGTAGTGCTGTATTTGAGGTGAATAGGTCGCTCGATCTATTCAACTCCAGTACAGTACTACATTATAACATAATCATAATCTGCTGCCTCCTCCTAGATCGTATGTCTGAGCGAGCTGGATCTCATACGATCAGAACCCATGTTTATTTCTACAGAAGAGACTTTCGGTTGCCCGAAATGTCATAATACGTGAGCAAAAACGTAGTCCACCACATCAGCACCTAGCATGTTTGAAGACATTTGTAGAGACTTTTATTATTCTCGCAATACAGGCGGTGAAGCTGCGACACACGACTTTCGAACCTCGTACCGCACCGTGGTCGCCGAAGCATGGAGAGACATTATGTTTACAGAGAACTGGCCTCCCTCACCAGTCCCCAACTCAGAAATCCTGGAATAATCAAACCCCTGCCGAGCCATCGAAGACTGGGCACCATGAGGCGCTGGCCATTTAGCACGTCGCAAGATACGCGTATGTCTTAAGGAACGGCACAGCCGCGACGAATATTCCTTCTACCTGGAGTGAGGCAAGTAGAATCGTGTAAACACAGCTGAAGGTTTAACAGCAGGACCCAGTCAGCAGGAGAGCCACGCACTGACTGGGTCAGACAAGGTCCAGCTGCTGCCTCTCCCGGATGCTTGAAAAGACATCGTGGAACATATTACCCTTATCACAGGAATCCCAGTGCGCTGTCGTTAGTTGTAAATGTCTCGATCTTGTTCATCTCAGCCTCCTTGAGCCAGTGTGAAGCAGCAGCATACCTGGTGGCTGGCATTTTGTCTAAAATCACGAATAGCGATTCTACTAGCGTGACAAGCTGCTACAGTAGGCCTTACGAGCAAGCGCTAAGCGTCCTCCTCAAGTTATCCCTATGTATATTATCCATTAATGGAAACTTACTTTTCAGCATTATGCATGTCGTTTTTCTTTTACGTGCTACTTCAAATGCAGCATCAGCTTATCTTGCTGTGAACATCGTGTTTAGTAGGCCTATCAGCATTATGCATCTGACTTAATATTTGATGGACAAGGTACGTAATGCTTATGCCGAGAAAGTTCAGAACCGTAATTCCGATTCAGTTTCTGCAGCAGGGCAATACCAAAGAGAAAACGAACTAAACCATTTTGTGGTATATTTTACAAAGAACAGAACAGTGATGAGTATCAGGGCATATGGAAAATGTTAAATACAGAGCAAAAATCACAGAAGCAGGAAACAGAGGGGTAGAATGTAAACCCAGCCGTGGAACGAACTTTAAGTATGGCATTTAACAGTACACAGCAGTGAAAATCGAACTATTATGACGTCCCTGTTAACGAATAATTAGCATTAAATTCTGTTTACGTATAATGTGGCCTCTCTGGTGCCTCTGTTACATGTAGAAGAATCAGCAAAAGGGTCTTGTATGAGGCTACCTGCAAACCCGTCCCAACAGCACCCTTACATCATTTACGAATCTAACAGGAAGCTTTTTCAAAACCTTCAAAAATATTTTACTACCTGTTCCCGTATCGCTTGTACCATCGGTAGCATTAGATTCATAGAGCTGTGGAACTATAGTAAAACACACAGCTCGTCTAGAGAAAGTAAATTCGCAGGCACTTGTAGTATCCAGAGAATTCGTGCACCGCCAGTGCGTCGTAATATCACGCAGAACTCAATATATCGCTTCGCAATATACTCCCGGTTTGGTTTTTCCCCTGGCGGTGTAATAGCAATCAAATGTTTTGCTTTCAAATTTAATTATTTAGAACAATAACATGTACCTACCAGCTGTCGTATAGAGCGCTTTGATATTTGCTCTCGCTGAAACGGAATATGTCACGCCTGAACGCTTTTTCAGTAATTTAGTTATAGATGAGTCCGCTTTGCCGTGACTGGGAAACAGAGGACTGAAACTCGCTTATGATTTTCGTAACTTTGTTAGCTCCTAAGAGAATGAAACATACAGCTATGTTTCAATATTTAATCATTTTTATTTATTGAAGTTTGTGTACTCCCTGAACTTTGATGGTTCCTGTCATTCCCATAAATTTTTTGACTTCATTCTCATTCGTTCAGTTCTATATTTCACCCGCATCTCGTGGTCGTGCGGTAGCGTTCTCGCTTCGCACGCCCGGGTTCCCGGGTTCGATTCCCGGCGGGGTCAGGGATCTTCTCTGCCTCGTGATGGCTGGGTGTTGTGTGCCGTCCTTAGGTTAGTTAGGTTTAAGTAGTTGTAAGTTCTCGGGGACTGATGACCATAGATGTTAAGTCTCATAGTGATCAGAGCCATTTGAACCAGTTCTATATTTCAAGAGAATTTTATCTGTCACCACGGCATCTACACGAAACAAAGCGGCAGAACGAGAAATATTACAGCAATATTTCGTGCGAGCGGCAAAGTTATTGAGTTAGGTAAATGAATATTCAAAATGTTCACTCCGTAATTTGCGGGACTTTACACGTGTCTCTGAGTGAGAGCATTTTAAACATCCCATACAACAAGTTTATCAAGAACCACTAATCCTTCATAGGTAATACTGAGATATTCGACCTCCCAGAACCCTGGTCCAAAAGGGCATATCTAAGATGCATACACAAGATTCATACGCTTGCTGCGTGCAGCACTCAACTATAGCACGTTACTTGCAATATACACGACTGGCCATTAAAATTGCTACACCAAGAAGAAATGCACATGATAAATGGGTATTTATTGGACAAATATATTTTATTAGAGCTGACATGTGATTACATTTTCACGCAATTTGGGTGCATAGATCCTGAGAAATCAGTACCCAGAACAACCACCTCTGGCCGTAATAACGGCCTTGATACGCCTGGGCATTGAGTCAAACAGAGCTTGGATGGCGTGTACAGGTACAACTACCGATGCAGCTTCAACACGCTACCACAGTTCATCAAGAGTAGTGACTGGCGTATTGTGACGAGCCAGTTGCTCGGCCAAAATTCAACAGACGTTTTCAATTGGTGAGAGATCTGGAGAATGTGCTGGCCAGGGCAGCAGTCGAATACTTTCTGTATCCAGAAAGGCCGGTACAGGACCTGCAACGTGCGGTCGTGCATTATCCTGCTGAAATGTAGGGTTTCGCAGGATTCGAATGAAACGGGTCGTAACACATCAGAAATGTAAAGTCCACTGTTCCAAGTGCTGTGAATGCGAACAAGAGGCGACCGAGACGTGTAACCAATGGCACCCGATACCATCATGCCGGGTGATACGCCAGTATGGTGATAACGAATACATGGTTCCAATGTGCGTTCACCGTGATGTCACCAAAGACGGATGCGACCATCATGATGCTGTAAACAAAACCTGGATTCATCCGAAAAATGACGTTTTGCCATTCGTGCACCCAGGTTCGTCGTTGAGTACACCATCGCATGCGCTCCTGTCTGTGATGCATCGTCAAGGGTAACCGCAGCCATGGTCTTCGAGCTGATAGTCCATGCTGCTGCAAACGTCGTCGAACTGTTCGTGCAGATGGTTGTTGTCTTGCAAACGTCCCCATCTGCTGACTCAGGGATCGAGACGTGGCTGCACGATCCGTTACAGCCATGCGGATAAGATGCCTGTCATCCCGACTGCTAGTGATACGAGGCCGTTGGGATCCAGCACGGCGTTCCGTATTACCCTCTTGAACCCACGGATTCCATATTCTGCTAACAGTTATCGGATATCGATCAACGCGAGCAGCAATGTCGCGATATGGTAAACCGCAATCGCGGTGGGCTACAATCCGACCTTTATCAAAGTCGGAGACGTGATGGTACGCATTTCTCCTCCTTACACGAGGCATCACAAGAACGTTTCACCAGGCAACGCCTGTCAACTGCTGTTTGTGTATCAGAAATCGGTTGGAAACTTTCCTGATGTCAGCACTTTGTAGGTGTCGCCACCAGCGGCAACCTTGTGTGAATGCTCTTTAGAGCTAATCATTTGCATATCAGAGCATCTTCTTCCTGTCGGTTAAATTACGCGTCTGTAGGACGTCATCTTCGTGGTGTAGCAATTTTAATGGCCAGTAGTGTAGTTAGCAGAGATCCAGAAACTGTGAAACAGCCCGCCAGTACTCCACCGGACTGTTTTTTAAAAATCAAGTGAGTATGCTCATCAACACGACTCTAAACTGCGGGTTCAACCAAAAAGATATCTATGCTAGGGCAAATTCACCTAGGTATTTCATACAATTTCGGTTTTGTAACATCAGAAAATAACATGACGCTCAAAGGCTTACGGCAGCACAACATCACGAATTCACTCAAGGAACTGAACTCCTTCGTCTGCTGTTGTCGCTCAGCGACTCCTTTCCCCCAACTGCCCCTCGCGTCGCCGCTCCGTCGCTGAGGAAAAAGACACTAATCGTTAGCAAAACCCCAGTCGATTCAGAGAATCGTCCCAACCGGCACAAGTGATGTAGATAGCCTGGTTTCACAACTAGAAAAACTAGTAGTATGATATGTTTCTTATAATTATAGAGGAATTAAATCCTGCTTCTTTTTTATTTTGTTTCGTGCTTGACTCCGCAATAATCGCAAATTGCTCAAATGAAATCTTTTTGCTTAGAGGCTGTACGTGACTGAAGCACTTGATAACTACTTGTTCGTTAGTGTAGCGAATTGTTTCTCCGGCACATGCGGGCGGCCGCGTGAGGCAGGTGCAGTGACCGCACATTAACGTAGAGGCAGGGCAGGCAGTCCGAAGTAGAGCAGGCGGTGGTGCGGCCTGCGGCGCTCGGCGTGTTTGACTGCCCGCCGCAAACACAGCAGGTGGCGCGCGGAGAACCGCGCAAACAGCCCGCCCTCTCTGCGGTCTGCTCCCACCCACCCACTCTCCCACACTCTCTCTCTCTCACTCTCTCTCTCTCTCTCTCTCACACACACACACACTACTTCTAGCCAACACCTGTCTGCCTGACAGCCTGCCAGACCTTTACCCAGACTTTGCTTCGTGCACGAGCTAGTTACTCACATGTTACACACAGTGAACGTAAGTATGGGAAAAAGTTATATGGGAAAAAGTTACTCTCTTTCTATACGTTGTTTTATCATCTAGACAAACACGATATAAATGTAATCATATAAATAAGACAAGGAATGTTCTAGAACTATTAGCATCACGACGCATCAAGGTGAAGTATGCACTAAAGAAGAAGCTGACAATTTGAATGAAATGATTTTCGGAGTTATCTTATGAAACGTCCCCTTTGGAAGTCTTATGAATTACTCTGCTGGAAAACCTCTACGTTATTTGATTTTCGAACAGCTGAGCAAAACTGAACGTACTCAGACATATCTCTCTTTACTTATTCTGATCATCACCAAACTGACACACAATATTTTTCGCGCAACGCAATCTGACTTTCAATAATCCCTACAAAAGAATGGCCGTGACTAACAATAACCTATACCTTTCATGAATCACTTACCTCACAAAAATCTTCGTTACTCGAACTACTGCAATATAGCGAGCGGCAACACTGCCAGCTAAATAAAAGATTCTAACTACTGAAGGCACTAACTACTGATAGGCATAGTTAGCAAATGAAAGATTTTTATAGAAAACAAATAATGTATTTACTTTAATAGTATGTATTTACTTTAATAGTGTTCAAAATTTTATATATATATATATATATATATATATATATATATATATATATATATATATATATATCAGTTCAAGGCATATAGTCTTACAAATTTACTCTTTCTGATGGACACACGTCCAGATCATCCGCTCTCAAAACTCCGCCATCTCTCTCCCCACATCCACCACTGCTCGCGGCTCACCTCCAACTGCACAATGCTACGCGCTGTTCACATACAACTGGCCAACACTACGATAGCAAAATTCCAGACCTCACACAGCACAGTCAGTGATTTTCATATAGAGCGCTACGTGGCGTTACCAACATAAAAACCTAAACAGCCTACTTACAATGTCACCTGATTACAAAACACTAAAATCACTCTGAATCCGACGATGCGGTCGTAGTTGCAGGGGTTCACTTCAGTGTGATTCAACTTCTGAGGTGTCGGGATGGTGTTCCCTGTATACACCGACTATCGATATGCATCCGACAGCATGCCTAGCTAATATATTACAAGACCACACATAGGCGATTTTCTTGTGCTCATACCTTGGTTTCTCTTGGTGATAAAAAGGTAGGGTCAAGTGTTTTGGGTAGCCTTTGGGCTAGGGACCATTAACGCATCCGTTAGAAGGATCGTTTTATTTTCCCTACCATACCGAACAGGGCCAAAATTTGAATATTACACATTTCCTCCTGCTTAGGCAAACTGAGTAAACCGGATGGTTTCATTTTACATTTGATACGGTCAACGCTCGACGTTATGGGACTTACGGAGTTCGTGGAGTAAATGAAAGTAATTGGTGGAGTAAATGAAGACTGGGATCAAATTAAATCTGGTATATACAAAGCAGCAGAAAAGATAGTTGGAAGAACTGACCCCAAAAACAAGAGGAAATGGATTGCAGCAGATATTACTGAGCTTATAGAAAACAGGAGATTATGCAAATATGCAACTAATGAACAAGAAAAGCTGACTACAGAACATTAAGGAATTTAGTTAATAGAAAAGCTAGGAGAGCAAAAGAAAATTTTCTTGAAGAAATGTGCAGGGAATTGGAAGAAAATATGCAAAACGGAAGAACTGATTTAGCCTACAGAACCGCAAATCAATTTTTAAACAAAGGTAAAACTACACTGTCAGGCACAATAGAAAATAAAGAGGGGAAAATGTTGTTTGGTGAACACATGGTGAAGAGATGGAAAGAATACATAGGGAAGTTGTAGACCGGAACACTTCTTTCGGCCAGAACCAAGCCGAACATTCCAAGACCGATACTCAT
Organism: Schistocerca serialis cubense; assembly: GCF_023864345.2. Lineage (NCBI taxonomy): Eukaryota > Metazoa > Arthropoda > Insecta > Orthoptera > Acrididae > Schistocerca > Schistocerca serialis. Next base: position 637,014,669 of record NC_064638.1, read on the forward strand.
GGCAATAGACTGAAATTTTTACGATACGTTTCTAAGATCACGATCTTGAACAACGTTGAAAATTTTCATGCTATGTTTACCCGTTTCCAAGATACAGTGGTTCAGATTTACCCTACTTCTACTCGTAAATTCCGCAATCAGCGGAAATCTGTGAACCTTGTCCGCTTTCGTTCTATCGATACTCCTCCACATACTATACCCTTTCGGCGCTCGTGATGAGGTTGGGAGATGGAGCACACGGGGAAAGGGCATCGACTGAGCGAACGTGCAGAGTGAGGGGCAGTGACTAACTGCAAGTGGATGATAGTGCACACTAGAGCCAACCATGGTGCCAATATTGTCTCTATGGAAACGTCTGTTCGGTTCGGCGCCGGCGGTATAGGGCGCATTTTGGGATGGGCTGCGTAGCGAAGAAATTTTGCTGGTCGTTAGCCGATTATATGTTGTTGCGGGTCCTGATTCGTGACCTACCTTTCTGGTGCTGTTGGACAAGGACTTCAGCTGAGGTAATAAGGTTATATCATTGTCTTTACGTCATTCGATGAGGGCACATTTTCTGCGCTTCGTGTGATGAACCTGAAACAGATTATTGATTAATTCTAAATCACGAACTCTGTAAAATTTATCATGTGGTTCCCCTCCGTTCTGCTGTAGTAATTCGTGTTGACATCTGATTGCGTCGATATTGTGGTTTACAATTTAAGCCTGGAATTTACTGTGCATTACTTTTTTCAATCATAGTGTTAAGTCTGCTTCAGGAAGCACTGTGTATCTTTGAATAGACCGAAGCTCCAATGTATGGTCATTCAGCCAGACGATTCTATGGAGTCACGAGTGCTTGGGTCCATAATTACTATACGGCTAATTTATCATTTTATGCCTTTCTTAGGTAATCTTATGTAAGTGCGATTTGAATTGCTTGTTTAAAACACCTGGGTTTCAGAGCGATTTGGTTACTGCTTGAAGGCCGTGACAATTTTTTTAACGCGTTTTGGTACTTATTTGATGATTTTATCTAATTTTGCTATAAGTGCACTGCCTTGAGTTTACTGGGATGTCATTATTTATTAAAGGAGTCAAACTTGTAGCGTGTTCGTTACCATATTAAGACACGCGATTTATTGGATCATAATCTCTTACACTTTCTTGTATCTCTGAGCCTAGGTTGTGTGTTTGATTTCAGGCACTTGCGTGTCTTTCTTATTTAATAGATTTAGTAGATTCTAACGTTCCGTTTATGCTCCAGGTAAACCCAGTAACGGTTTCCCGTTCTGAAGTTAATACTGTTTGAGGGAGAGAAGTCGTCTGAGACTTTTATACATCGCACTGTTGGTCGGGCCGACAGTTGGTGGCTGAGCGCGGCAACTGGCCGTTGTCTACGCTGCCTTTTGCCTACTGCGTTCTGTTTGTACCTGGTTGGCGTCTGGAGCTCAAAAAAATAATTCAAATGACTGTGAGCACTATGGGACTTGGCATCTGAGGTTGTCAGTCCCCTAGATTTAGAACCACTTAAACCTAGCCTAACGACATCACATACATCCATGCGCGAGGTGGGATTCGAACCTATAACCGTAGCAGCAGCGCGGTTCCGGACTGAAGTGCCTAGAACCACTCGGCCACAGCGGCCTGCGTCTGGAGCTCAGATATATTTATAAGATAAGTGTCGTGTATTGGTCCAAGTTTCATAAATTTAAAAATAGTTCTATATAATTGTTACCTGCCCTTTTTAGGCGTTAGCTAAGTTGTATTTGCCGCGCGAGATAGCCGAGCGGTCTCGGGCGCCTTGTCATCATTTGCGCGGCTCCCCCCGTCGGAGGTTCGTTTCCTCCCTCGGGCATGGGTGTGTGTGATGTCCTTAGTGTAAGTTAGATTAAGTTCGATTAAGTAGTGTGTAAGCTTAGGGACAGATGACGTCAGCTGTTTGGTCCCATAAGACCTTACCACTAATTTCCAAAATTTCCTAAGTTGTGTTTCAAATGAACGACTTGCATGTTTAAAGTAGTTTATTCTATTACGAACGCATTCTATTAGGAATACATTTACCAAGACTGTCATTTATTGCCTGTAAGCCAACTGTTTAGTTTGTCTTCAGTCTAGTCCTCCAGATACTTAACATCGAAAGCATGTTACTGTCATCACATAACTATACTCCCATTAAATTTTCAATAACGTAAATGGGTTTCTGCCGTTTGATCTGTAGCGATTGATTCCTGTCATTTTACAGTTAATCTTGGTAGAATAATCCCGTGATAGTTGCATTAGCGTAAATCGTCTGCTGCCGTCTGATGCATAACAGTAATCACTGTAACGACCAGCTGTTCAGAGATTGTTATGTAGTCCCAGTTTGTTGCTTTTATTGACTGTATCTGTATCAGAATTATTGTCTCAAGGGGAAACGTATGCATATTTAGATACCTGGTAACCACTCGTTTCGCAAAATTAAATTAATTGTGTACATGACTGTGGCCGAGCTGTTCTAGCGCTTCAGTCTGGAACCGAGCTCCTGCAACGGTCCCAGGTTCGAATCCTGCCTTGGGCATGGATATGTGTGATGTCCTTTGGTTACTCAGGTTTAAGTAGTTCCAGTCTATAGGACTGATGACCTCAGATGTTAAGTCCCACAGTGCTTAGAGCAATTTGAAACATTTTTTGTTTACATGAGCCGCGCGGGATTAGCCGAGCGGTCTTGGGCCCTGTTGTCATGGACTGTGCGTCTGGTCCCGGCGGAGGTTCGAGTCCTCCCTCGGGCATCGGTGTGTGTGTTTGTCCTTAGGATAATTTAGGTTAAGTAGTGTGTAAGCTTAGGGGCTGATGACCTTAGCAGTTAAGTCCCATAAGATTTCATACACATTTGAACACTCTTTTGTTTACATGAACAAAACTTTGTTGTAATAAAAGTTGAATGAAGTTCTCCCTTCCCCAAGGTCCAGTCCTTCCACTTAGTCCTATATGCACGTTTTATAAGGCGCCGATATATCCCCTTATCACGAAATAACAAATAGCTACAAAAAATTGCTAAAATTTTGACAGTATGTTTTAACAGTATCTAGACGATCCATGTCCACGTTTTCGAAAATCCTTAACCCTTATCGAGAAACACTACACAAAGCCACGGATTCCGAGACGGTTATGCACAGCAAATAGCTGTGATTTTTACGATGTATTCATAAGATCCACATCCGAATAACATTGAAAATTATCGTCACATCTTTACCAGTTTCCGAGATGGAGAGGTTTTATGTTATCCCACTTGTATCAGTGAAATACGCACGTAAAATTCGAAAATACAGTTTAAAAAGTGACGTAACGGAGATAATTATGATATCAAGTGTCTCCTTTATCACCAAGGAACACCGTGTTGTAATAATGAAGCATAAGCTAATTTGTTTCCTTTTCTTCGCACGAAAAATCCGGTCTGGTGCGTTATTTCTATTTAACGTAAGTAAAAAAATCTAGATTTGTGCTAACCTATACATTTCTTTTCATATGAGTTATATGTCCTGTTATAGGAGGGAGAGGAAGGGAACCAGCGGAAAAGTACTCCTATCGAAGCCCAAAAAATGCTGTTATGTTCTTGTTCATTTATAATACTCTCAATGAAAAGTAGGGCAGCAGCTGCCTTATTCTACCTTCCTCAGCACGTTTAAATATTTACCGAAAAATAGTGGCATATGATAATATTCGAGCTTTATTATGCTGAGAAAGAAGGAAACAGTGGCAGTGGCACAGAGACAGAAAAGTAATAAATATTGGAAGATAGCTGACAGTAATTACGCTACAGAGAGGACGAAGGAGGCAACTACACCCAATAGCAAGAGAGGAACACAGTGGTAGTGGAACGTAATTGACAGTGACAGAACGGTACTAGGAAAAGTGTGACAGCGACAGTGCAAGGGGAGGAGGAGGAATAAAGAGAAAGAGAAAATGTAAGTGGATGACAGCTAGTGATAATGAGAGACAGAGCATATGGCAGTGATAATGAGGAAGAGAGAGACAGTGATATAGAAGACGACAGTAGCAGGAAGGAAAGAATGAGGTTTTGGAAGGAAGGAAGAGCAAGAGAGAGGCACTGACAGTAAGAGGAGACTGTAGCAGTAGAACAGAACGAAGGGACCTGTGGCTGTGACATAAGAGACACAAAGAGATAATGAGTGGAGCTGAATGCGCCATTAAGAAAGGTCTTCTGGGTGTAGATGGGTATGAAAGATTTACGGCGATGGATTAGTGGGGAGATTGTGGGAGTTTGAGGTGGTGAGTTGCATGTTAAAAGAAGCGAGAATACGTCCGCAATCCAAAATTTTTGCCAAGATTTCTTAAATGTGCTGAGGAAAGTAGTATGGTACCCCAATTTTCAGTCAGAGTCGTTTAATAAACATGAACTTACATTTTGAGCTCCGATAGGAGAATTTTTCCTCTGCTTTTTGTGTAGATGACAATTAAAGCCACGATTTCCCATTTTTTTGAACGGCTCAAGGTGGAGAAGCAATGGAACTGTAGGTGACTGGCAACAGTTTTACACACGGCTATCGTTTCCTTGCAGAGAAATGGCTATGCCACATGGGCACTGTCCTGTGGCCACAGCCAGGCCGTCGATAACTTATAGTCATCCTCTAGATGTTTATTTTCCCCTTGATTCTTCCATGATTGCCGAACAAGAAAGGGGAGAGAGACAGGAGGAAATAGTGAGAATGGGGAGAGATAAACAGAGATAGGGAGTCTAGGAAATGGGAAGTAAATGGGAAAAGGAGGAAATGATAGGGGGAGGGGAGAGGTGGACAGAGAAAGAAGGGAGGAGGATATGGTCTGACAGACGGAGAGATGGAGATGGGAAGAGAGAGGGAGGAAGAGGAGATGGTCAGAGAGAGGGGGAGAAGGATTAGATGGACGGATACATGGGTAGCAGCTGGTGGACAGAAACGAGGGGAAGATGGGAATAAATACACACTCTGGCCCCGCCGGGTACTCAGTTAGTAATTTAATATTTCATGGTAGAATAATAAATTGCACAAGCGTTCATACAGCGTACTGTTCCTACTCCTTGTACGAAAGTCAATACCGGTACCTATATATTTCTGAAACGTACCTATTGTTACTGAAGAAGTGGAAGTGGTAAGAATCGTATTTTTCTTTTTCACGTTCTTTCCATGTCTTCACAGTCAAACGCCTATCCACAGTGACCGAGAGGTATACGAGTAAGGTAAATGTGATGATGCAGTGTTGCTTTAGGAGCCGGAGTTATTTTCGTTTGTATGTGAGGAAACGTACCTGTTAACTTTTAAGTGCATAAGTTGCCAACATCGTATAGAAATGAAAGCTTTGATGAGGTTCTGTTATGATTACTGGAATTTATTGCTTACACAGAAATAAAAACAATATAGAAGTAAGCTCATGCCCTTTGCGATAGCACCTTCGAGAAAACGAATATTGTGTATTTATTACGTTCACACACCTACAATTCCATCAATGTGCCCCCTGCATTCCTTTGTTCTGAACAGCAGTATTTCTTTTTTTAATTGAAACTAAGTAATTGTAAGTAAATATCTGCACTCGAGAAACTTGCGCAGGTTTCTTGTGGAAATGAAGTTTTGTTTCTCTCTGGGTGGACTCCAAAACGTGTGATCACTGTTTTGCAACCCACCCGCCCAATAGAGTAATGCATTACCTGTATAATTGGAAGCGCACACGTCGCGCGAAGTAAGAAATAGTGCCAGATGAACTTGGTTAATAAATGTGACGGCTCCACTTACAAAGCAGGAGGCACTAATTGAAATACTGGGCTGGGGCCGTGATTTATGAGTGTGCTCTGCTAGAGTGGGCCTCGACCGTAGGACAGTTCTGTGTGTCAGAGTTTAGTAACGCTTAAAAAAAGAAAAGAACTAGGGAATGAGAAGACCGCTCTAATTCCTGTTCGGAGGCGAAGGAAAGTTACGCAAGCTAGCCAAGTTCGTTCGGGAACGTGATCTGTGGAAGTACGAACACAAACACGCTAATATTGCAGCGGTAAGTATAAACGATCTATAGCGGGGATTAAAATACGTGAACAAACTTTGAGAGAGAGTTGTAAAATAAAGTGCTTGACGAAGGTTGCCCTAGCATGATCAATATACTTTGTTGGAAAAATTAAAGAATGATTTTTGGGAATAAGTTATTTGTAGCATACCGGGTAACAAATTTACTACCTGGCGTACTTTAGTCCGTTACTTACTGGATACAAGTTTGCTTTCTACCTGCTGCTTACAGTCGTTGCTTATAGATTTCGTTAATTCTATCCCTCTCCCCGAAATTATCCTCGTACGTATTTTCAATCTGTGAAAATTCAGGAAGAAGCCGGTGGTTTTATCGGACAAATTTACCTTCATCATTCATTAATAGGAAACCAAACTGAACTTACATATGACTATGAAACTGAGTTCAGGCTGACTGATCACAACAGTAAGACGTCGAAATATATTTATTACACTTGTCCGTAAGACAGCACAGCTCTAAACTTACAACTGAAATCAAAACGTATGGCTGTAATCTTCGTGGACATTACATTGAAACAAGATGTAAGAAACTTAGGCATACACATCCACTTTAAGATGAAAAAAAAACGACGCTCTACTATGGAATTATCCGAATGGAACGGAGATCGTTAGATGTGACGTATATCTACAATCAAACAAATCATTACAATTTCAGAAAAATTGGATAACTCATACAAGAGAAAAAGCTTCACAACTTTAGAAAGCTAATAATGCATTGGTCCGCCCAAGCCCTTATGCATGCCGTCATTCGTCTTGACACTGTTTGATAGTTCTTTGATGTCGTCCTGAGGGATATCGCGCCAAATTCTGTCCAATTGGTGCGTTAGATCGTCAAAATCCCGCTATGGCTGAAGCATCCTCTCCATAATGCTACAAACGTTATTAGTTGGAGAGAGATCCGGTGACTTTGCTGGTCAATGTAGGGATTGACAAGCACGGAGACAAGCGGTAGAAACTCTCGCCGTGTCGAACTGCCTTTCTTGCTATGATCATATTGCGTTTTATTCTCTAGATTACATGGTAGTAGTATTTTTTTAATGCGTTATGTTTAATTTCACTTGTTTCTTTGAGAAGAATTGAGATATTGTAAAGGAAAACTGTGTTTCCTTAAGTAAATTTAGAAGATCTTTCACAGCAAGGTAGTGCGTTAATTTGTCTTGTGAGATTTGTTAAGAGTATTCCTTACGAATAGATACAAAAAAATGAGGTCAAACCTGAGTGTGTGTGAATCAGCCTAGTTCACCACTCTCTCCTTTTAAAGCAATTTATTTATTGTTTTATATAAACGACTAATCGTTCAAGTTTACGACTGGTACAATACGAAGACAAAAATTTCAGTAAATTTTTTAAACTGGATGTTCACGCGAACTTTACACAAGAACATACATGACCTGTACGTAAGTTAACCTGGGACACACTGAAATGGTTGCTGACTTTGCCACAGCTGGCGCACTAAACGTTGCTGTAACTTCCGCCTTGTCCAAGGACCACCAGTGCAACAGCGTATCCGCGGCAAATCCCTCTGATTCGTTTGCCAGAGGCGTGCTGGCAGCGCTCAGTCAGTTTAAAAATAATCTAAAAGTGTTTGAAGTAGAGTTGGACGTCATTGCACCTCAGTCCCCAGTTTAGTTCTGGTTTACAGGTTTTACAGGAGGGCAATAAATCATTCTCAGAAGGGTAACCACTTAATTATTAAACACGAAGCCTGTGTCTGACATTGGCAAAGATAGACGGCATCATAGTTCAGCGACGAAAGACCGAATCATTTGTAACATCTGATGCATGAAGTTGTTTCAGTATAGATTAAAACGATCGGCCATTGATCTCACGATCGCTGTTTGCTATGAGAAAGTACAAATTACTGACTGAACGCAGTTTGCTTTCGATCATTGCGTCTTATGACGATGCTCTTCCGATTTTGCTGGATCCTGTCTGTAACAAATTACTCAATAGCAAAAACTCATTCAACTTATCCAACTGGAAGTAGGTAGCCTAAATTTACAATAACTACAATAGTCCTTAACAGATATCACATTTATTGACTCTAAAACTACTAAACAAAAATAATTTCAACACAAGCTACACAGCATGTATGCCCGCTATGACAGACAACGAAACAAAGACGAAGTAAGAGACAGTACTCCCGCTCTTTTACAAAAATAAGAGAGAAGTTTTCCCTACTCTATCTTTCAGCATCAGGCCGTTTGAATGTCACTGAACAACGATAAATCTCCCTTGCAGTGTCATAGAATACAGTTATTATTAGATACAAAAACCATCACAGGAAAAAAACATGTGTAGGAGACTGGCTACTTACAAACAGCAATGAAAGTATGTATTTTTCTCTAAAAAATAACATTTTAATTGGAAATTAAGAATGCAGTAACTTATTGTAAGAATTCGTAGAAATTGATATTTTTCTTCCTCTTTATAGCCGTGGCACTGTTAAGTTATAGTCACTTATATAACTGTTACGGAAACATCCTTGTTTTCGTACATTTAAAAATAGTTAAATATACTTGAATGTAGAGATATGTGTGAGAAATCTAGTAATTCAAGAATATTTTCATAACAGGCACGTAAATGATCCAAAACCAGTGTGCAGGATTTCTAAAGATAAAACCGCAATGTAAGAAATGCTTTAGGCATTACGTTAAAAAAAATGACTAGAGATTTATTTCTCACTGAATAGCTAGGAACAAACACGATAGTAACGATTTGCGTCAAGGACTATTAACTCATGTCTTAAAGGCTTTTTATAATGAGAGAGTATTGTTGAAGGGAAGGGAACAACATAAATTATAAGTAACAACTGAAAATTCAAATGCTTCAGTTAGTTGAAGAATTCGTCTCATTAAAAAAATGAAAACAGACAATTTCAGAATTTGCGGATGGTGTTGTTAGAACTGCTACAGGCATTATTCGGGAATGTATTCAGTGACCTGTGCGGCACAGCATAAAGCGCTGTTTGCCCTCTTGTCTGTTTCAACACAGAATCGATCCAGCATGTCAGAGGTGTAAGAGGCCCCGTTGACATAGATCTGTACATGACTGATCACAGTTAGCCCCTATATAACTTCAATCGGATTATCAACACATCTTTTCGTCAGTCCAATTCAAGAACATTTTCATCAGAGCCACATAAATGATCGAAAACCAGTGTGCATGGTTACTATGCTTTTCGACATAAGTTGAATATAGCGTTGTTGCAGTCGTCTGAAACATTGGAAAACCAGTCCTTCCGATTGTCACAAAAGAGCCGCTTATAAAACACCAATTTTCCATAGCGTCTTTGTGTGGCCCACCGCTTTCGGGACGGTTTTGTGACCTTGCGGAGTGTTGTGACCGGGAATTTGACGTTCCGATCCCCCCTCGCCAACACCGCCCACTCTCCCCTCTCCCCACCTCCCCACCCCCCATCGGCCTTTCACTCTTCTCGCGTAATGCTTCCGTTGAGAATTTCGCCCATCATCGGATTAACGCTGACCGCTTCCACACCAACCGCAATGTCATTGTAGCGGATCTGGACGTCGCACCGACAGAACGAAAGGCTTAATTCCTTACGTTCAGAACTAAGCTGGAGTGCGCTCCACTAACTGGCTGCCAACTGCGGTTGTATTCGTGCGTAGTAAGTTTCTTTACAATATCGGTAACACATCATTCTCATTTTTGCTAAGTGAATTTATTTGCATTGCTGAGTAGCAATATTTTAGTGAAATTTTAATGTCCCTTGCATCGTTGCTTCCATAACATTAATTAAGATTTTGCAGGATGTTTCTCTTCTGGTGCATCGTGTAAATGTATAATACACAGCTGAGTAATCGGTAAGGAGATAAACTCAGCAAAAAATCGATATTTTCTAGAAACACCGCAGGAACTAAATGTTAGATACTTGGATGAAAGTCTTCACAGGACCGTACCTTTCATTTTATAGTATCGATCACATTCCTCGATAGGAAATGAGATGTAACAAGTCACAAAAATGGATCGGGTATAGACTCAAAAGTGATGAGAAAGAGTACAACAAGAATAGTTTTATAGAACCATCAGCAAGAGAATTTCGTAATACGAGTATTATATAGTACGGTATTTTAAGTTCTTGTGAAAGGATCATACAGCGAAGTCGTCACTGAGTTGTAGGGGATTTTTCAAATTCTTATTCAACACTTCAGTATATTTTCTGCATCACCATAATCCCTTTCGCTCGTTCCAACAAACTTCCCCAGTGTCTCCTAAGAGACATCACCCCTTATAGGGGAACGTCTCCAATCAAGAATTTTCTGCCCTTATTTAGCATGTTTCCTGAAGACAGTGGGAATATAATGTGTTGGTGTCATTAAGATTTAATTATATTAAAAATTAATTATTCCTTACTAGCGTGTAGAAAATATTATTGCATTCAATAGTACCACCTGCGTCACATTACATTAACTAAAACGCCGAAAAGCTTCTAACGCTAATTCAGTATTTACACATTGTACAATGTTGGTCTGATGGCATAAAATAAAATAAACGGAAACTCTTTCCGAACACTTTTATTCATTTCCAAAGTAATCTTCAATTGTGGCAACAGATGTTTCGTAATGTAAAGCCTCTGACTGGTTTCATACAGGGAAATAATGCACTTCCTTCACACGTGTCAGTAAGTTTACATCCTTGTTACTTTTTGTTTGTCGACTGAAAGAGCGTAAACTGCATTACATTTGTGCTTCTCAAATCTCGAGTATGACTTGCCATAAGTAACTGTCTCCTGCGAGATGGAATCTCTGATGGGTGAAACAGTCATTAACATAATGAAATTGGTTTCATACAGTCATGTGTAAAACTAAGAGACTTCGGGTGAGCGACGGTAAGCTAACTGTGCAGTACCGCTGGCAGCATTCATTCCACGCACTGAGCGATATTCTCCTGTACGACTGCATTTATAAATAAAGGAAAACTTCTTATGGAACTGCGGAAGTGCCTTTCGTGCTGTACTAGTGCGCGACTGTATCGTGACGCCGAAATGTGTCCTTAGACCATGACAATATTGATTACCATCGTTCAGCTTAGCAGCAGTGGAGGAGACCTCGTCAAAAAAGGGAAAAAGGACGGGGCTCTGCCACAGTCAGACGAAATGTCACACAGAAACCTTCTTAGCACCTTCTTAGTATCCGAACTCAAATATGCCGTGCTTGGGGGATTATAACCGCAAATAAAATATTTCGAAATTAGGCAAATATCTAGCGTGTCGTTGTACTTTCCAGTGAAGCATAGGGACACGCCTGAAGTAACCTGTTCGTGTACAGACATTTTGTTAATCTATTTAGATCATGCTTGTTACTGCAGACAAACTCACTGAAGCTGAAGAAACAATCTCGCACTAATGTGTCACGTGATGCGAGAAGTTACATTATTATAGTCTAAAAATGGTTCAAATTGCTCTGAGCACTATGGGACTTAACATCTTAGGTCATCAGTCCCCTAGAACTTAGAACTACTTAAACCTAACTAACCTAAGGACATCACACAACACCCAGCCATCACGAGGCAGAGAAAATCCCTGACCCCGCCGGGAATCGAACCCGGGAACCCGGCCGTGGGAAGCGAGAACGCTACCGCACGACCACGAGATGCGGGCTATTATAGTCTAATTGTTATCTTTATCGGACTGTGAATGACATGCGGTACAAGGCATGACTCTGTGATACGTACAGTTTTTTTCTGTAGTAGTCGTAGGTAAGTTATAGGACGTTTTGGAATGGAAACTACACTCAATTAACCTAGAGCCAAAGATGACCTAGTGGTAACCTTGCAACTCTAGCTGAATTTGCACAAGGAGCAAAGAGGAACAATCGATTAAACAGATGATTCTGGGGCCATGGACAGTCAGAATATAGTACCGGAAAAGAGAAAACAACAAATACATTAGACAGAATTCAGAATAAAGACAAGTAGTAGGTTTACCTATACAAACTACAGTTTCAACTGGTATTGCAGGGAAGATAGCTTCTATTGGATCCTTCGTACCTCTAGTGGTAAATATTAATGAAGCTGGGAAGTGAGTGTGATACAAACCTAATCTCTCCGTGTTTCAGGCTATGAGTCGCACTGCCACAAAAAATTGCTCTGCTGTAAAGTCGTTTGATCCAAAAACGTTTGTCGATTGCTTCACACGGAGATGACGTAACTGTTTTTAACGAATTTATTGTCTCTTTGTGCTTCGTAACATGTACGTTTTAATTGAATTACTTGAATATATTTCTGAAAGTTGATTTGCCACATAGGTATTGGTACTGAGGTTATCAGATGATTTTTCCATTTCTTGAATCTTCGGTTCTGAACATGTATGTAACATCGACAACATATGCACTGTACTACGGTGTTGCCTAACTCCTCAAATAAACTAACAAGGGACAGCGTCTACTCGTCATCAACGATTTCTTTCAAATTTAAGATTTGTACCGAGTCTGGCAATAAATGAAAGTGGCAGAAGTTGGAGGTCCAGATGGCCAAGCATTTACAAAGAGAAATACCATTTTTGACGCGGGTCGGGCGAGGCATCAGGTATATTACTGTACGTTAGCGCAGTTCGCAAAGAGCGTTTGGCACAGCGGAAACAGTACGGAACGATTATCCTAGGGTAGCGGGGTTGAATCCACTTGCAGGAAACTTTTCTGTTTACAGTGCTTACATTACTTAAACTGCGAATAAATAGAAATAATGTTCAGTCTATTGTATTTATTGATCTTTTCAAAAAAGGCATGAGAAGAAAAATTTATGATGGCAAATAAATTTCCAGCAAGCGACTGTAGTTACAAGGCGTATCCGAGAATTTCGTATACATAATTAGATAAAAAATTGAAACAAATGAGCCCTCAGACACAATGTTTTACTCTTATTAACCAGGTTTCAACAATTCTAAGAGTGCCTTCATCAGAATTTAGACATCTAAAGTGGTCTATAACATAATTACAAACTTATTGGAATTTTTTTTAATAAAAAAAGTGTAAGTACTGACTGACAATACAAGACAGAGACAGTACTTACATGTCGCGTACAAAATAAATAACAGGCCAGAAAGGCTTCAGTCACAAAATATTTAAAAGGAATGTGTGAAGGTGAGCCTCTATGTGCTGCTCAGACCTGTGGAGCCGCAGGTTGAAACGGGCTGCCCATAAATTTGTAATTATGTTATAGACCACTTTAAATGTCTAAATTCTGATGAAGGCACTCTTAGAAGTGTTGTAACCTGACTAATAAGATTAAAAAATTGTGACCGAAGGCTTATTTGTTTCAATTTTAGTTTATAAACGGTAACTGAACCAAGCAGCCATGTTCAAAACTTTGCGTAATCAGATACTTTGATTATTTTACAATTGATGCCTTACACGTGCTGGGGTGATACTCATCGTAAAAACAGGGAACGCAATAATTTTCTCGACATCTTGCCTAAGTTATAGACGCCGCACTTTTAAAATTACACGGGTGTCTTCAAGTTTCTATATAAAAAAAAAAAACAAGGTTTACAATCGTAAAAGGTTCTCTCTCATCGCGCATTTTGGCAGAAATCGTTTCTGTATGGTAATGTAATGTGTTAGAACACAGCATTCTTTTCGTTTATTTGCATTGCTAATAACGTAAAAATGGAAACCAGAAAAAAGTTTCGGCGTAGGGAGTAGACCCCCATGGTCCTCGAATTACAGTTCTGTACTCTTCCCGCTGTGCAAAACAGCTGTTCAGAAACTATGCTAACATAAATGGCTCATACCTCTCTCGACCTGCGCCGATAATGGCATTTATTTTCTAAACGTTTTGTATTCTGGCCGAGCCCTGAATATACCATAAATTTGGACGAAATCGATGCTGACGAGTAGGCGTTGCCAATTGTGAGTATTGGTGTTGCTAATGTCGTTTATGAGAAGTGTATTTTAATGGAATACGTGCAGTCTGATACATTAACTGTATACATAACGTACAGCGGTCAGACTCTTTCAGCAAGCCTTCATCGTTGGTTGCACTGCAGTATCTGCCATTGATCTGTTTTGGAATTGCTAGAATGAAGCGTGACTCGCGAAGGACTCATAATGTCTTGCGACTACCGATATCTGTCCATCGGTAGCGTCGTCTTGTTACCACTGCCAAAGAACTGTAACACGGCCTCAGATTTACCACTGATGCGAAGTTGCCCTAAGAGACAGTAAGGAATAGTTCGACGATGTTCTGTGAAAACACTGTTTTGCTGATTTTACGTTCGACTGCACCCACGCCTATCAGCCATTGGAGCTCTGTATTATTTACAGAGGCGTCAAGCTCGGCCTTGAAACAACGGGAGTATAGGTGCACGTAAACGTCGAAATCAGCGGTACATGGGAAATGTGGTTCACCAAGCCGACTTATCTGGCAACGTTTGGGGCAACATTAATATCGGCTGCCCTACGAATTATATCGCTCATTTTCCGCTGTCGCCTAACATCCCAGGAGTTCGTTGAACAATTACTTTTAAACCAGTTAGTGGTTGCAGCATACGAAGTTCGTCTATTGTGAATTACGCTCCTGCTACTAGTATTTCAGCTGACAACCTTTCATCCTTTCTCAAAGTGATTCGATTGCAAGCTTTTTAAAGAATTTTACACTGTAGAGCTAACATGCATGCTAACAGATCGTCTGCCGAAATATCGGTATAATATTTAATAATATCCCGGAGGCACTGCCGAAAAATGATGGAATATTTGAAACCACCGAGAAAGCTTCAAGAAACAAAGTTCTCACTATGGTCGGACTGTTAAGAAATGGAATTGCTAACAATGAGCCCGGACGTCAGATAGCACACCCAAGTGATTTATTTGTTTACTTTTGCCTGAAAATTTGTACTCCTGCGTTTGTGAGGCAGGTCGTACAATAAATTCAGCATATGAATATTCTCAGTATAATACTATTTTTTTATTCTTAGTCCTAATAATGCAATAAAGAAGGAAGATTAGAGTTCAACGTCCCGTCGACAGTGACGTCATTAGACGCGGAGCATAACTTCGTATTATGAAGGTAATGCGTAAGGAAACGAGTCGCGCCCCTTACGAAGGAACCATTCCGGCATTTGGCTGATTTGATTTGGGGAAATCACGGAAAACCAAAATCTGAGTGGTCGGACGGGGATTTGACCCGTCATCCTCCGACATTCGAGTCTGGTGCGCTAACGTATATGCCACCTCGCTCGGTAATAATGGAAGAAAACATCTGCGCATATTATAAAAATGTTATGTACGGACATGTACAAAATCGCGTTGCAGACGCGCGAAGCAGCTGCGCTCAGCGTTCAGAAACTGTCTGCGGCCATGTTTCTTAATTTGGGTAGCGTACTTACGCATTTGTGCAGTGTGCATTTTTCTGTGTACGACAGTTTCGTGTTTTCAAAAATGTTTCTACGAATACATGAGAATGAAATTTTTTCCATACTTCATTACAAATACAGTTAATTTTTTGTTTCTAATACAAAATTGGCAAAATGATTACCCGGGCAGTGCCGCGTCTGTCAGCTGAGTAGTTTACACATTACAATTCAATAATAGGTATACAAAATATTTATATAATCAGGAAGAATTTCAAATGAAAGTAACTACAGAAAATTAATATCTCAAGATGCTTTCAACTTTTTAAGTTATTTAGATTTTATTGATGTCTTTCGCTTTGTGATCATTGCTGTTTGTCTTGAGTTTTCCCTTCGCTTAGTGGGAGAATCGTGTACATATGCAGCCATCCAGATATTTTCTACAAGTATCACTCCTATATACATGATTTATTTTCTGTAGAACGAGTAGTTCTCCGGTTAGTGTTTAATTATGGGTTCATACATGATCCATTAGCTACCTCTAATATAAATGACATTTAATACTACAATTACAATAACTTATCGCTTATGAAACTCACAGTCAAAATCTCGAACTATCACAGTTCTTTGCAAGTAAAACTGCTATTCTATTTATATTTGCTAATGTATTTGTGCTAAACTAAATTGCAGTTACATGTTATATTATGCCACTGACATAACACTGATAACACTGACCTCGCGTGTTTAATGGCTGCGTTTTAAATTACAGAATGGGCTCTTGTAGTGGAGCAGCCGCAACTGTACAAGTCCTTTTTGTAAAATGAAGAAACCGCACAACAGTTGCTGAATACTTAAATTTCCCTCATCTGGTGTAAAAATGAAATCATTTAACTATCTGAGGTCATCTCACTCCAACGTTGTCAAAAGCACCCTGTCAAAATAAAAAGGGTTTCATAAAATGCTTATAGTGTCTTTCCTATACCGCGTAAGTATTGAGGGTATGCCTTCAGTCCTGTTATAAAATGAACCATATCTCGATTGTGGATGATTTTATTATTTGTATTTTCTCAGATGTTTATAAGGGGACGCGGCATTCTATACTTTAACTGCCCATCCAGCTGCCGTTTAACAACTATATATTTGACAAGATATACCTCTAGTGCTTGTGGGACCTGTAAATTCTTGTACTTTGTAAAAGTTATCTGAGAGCAGCCTCTTGTAGCGAAATTTTATCATTATTGGCCAAATTCTTTCTAAAACGTGATTTTTGACTACGCAAACGAAACGAGTGACCTGATAACAATGAAACAAGCTGAGGACAATGAAACAAGCAAATAATCCAAGGAAACATAGGTTCGGAAAACAGTGGTTTCCGCGATACGACGTATTCATAACTACCATCATGTCATTGTTACAACACAAGACTAATGTAGGATGTTGTTCCTATTATTTAAAGGATGCGTAGGTCTATGTGGTTCATGCGTAGTGGTGCACCGGCATTCTTTCATGCGCCTTTTGGGGAATACGTAGCACAAATGCTTCAAATGGCTCTGAGCACTATGGGACTTAACAGCTGAGGTCATCAGTCCCCAAGAATTTAGAACTAATTAAACCTAACTAACCTAAGGACATCACACACATCCATGCCCGAGGTAGGATTCGAACCTGCGACCATAGCGGTCGCGCGGTTGCAGACTGAAGCGCCTAGAGCCGCCCGGCCACCACGGCCGGCGTAGCACAAATCTTCAACAACAGTATCAGTGGTAGGTCGCCAATACCATGATCTCGCAGGTTTCCTGACTTGATACAGTTGAATTCTTTGTTTGGATATTTAAAATCTTTTGTGTATTCCACACTGTTGGTAGTGTCGATGAACTCCGGGAACGCATAGCGAATGGTTGTCAATTCATTCGGGACTACTTACGGGACGGCAATGAGGAGACGTGCTGTAGCCTGCCTTCATATGAACTATGGCCACGTGGAAGACTTGTTATAATGTGCTTCTCCTTAACGGCTTGTCTGCGGTTCAGATAATCGCCTTTCATTTGCACCCTTAATAATGAAACACCATGTTCACAGAGTGTAGAAAATCTGTGTATACCGATTTCCAGAGTTATTAAGCTAGATGAAAAGAAATATTTTTTGAAGTGACACAGGTGTCACAGGTGCACCAATTTTTTGCTAGGGTTCCTTGAAGGTTTTTATACTGAACTTCCCTTAGGTGAGCGCTCATAGCTGTTTTGACTGTTTCGTATGCAACACATTGGAATCTGATTTGTAGAAAAATTACGCTCTAAAGAAAAGAAAAAAGAAGAGTCAAGAAAGGCGAGTGGGGTGGAAGTAAGTAGATGTGATGTACGTTTATAGACAAACGAACGACTATAGTTTTATAAAGAATTATGATTTATTCAAGAATAAGAGCTTCAGGAATGGAAGAAGTCAATAACTAGTCGGTCCATCTTTGGCCCTCAACGAAGCAACTATTCGGCTTCGTATTGATTGACAGAGTTGTTGGATGTCGTCTTGAAGGATATCGTGCCACATTCTTTCCAGTTGACGCGTTAGATGGACAAAATCCCGAAATGGTTGAAGGGCCCTGCCCATAATGGTTGAAATGGTCACATTTGGGGAGGGACACAGCGACCTTGTTGGCCAGGGAAGGATTTGGCAAAGACGAAGACAAGCAGTAGAAACCCTCGCCGTGTGTAGGCGGACATTATCCTGCTGAAAAGTAAGTCCAGGATGGCTTGCCATGAAGGACAATAAAACTAAAGACAATTCTACTCCGGTCAATGAGATACTAGGCTGAAGTCTTATCTGGAGACGTCCCGGGCAATGGTGTGACACCAACCTGAGTGTCCCCCCCCCCTCCCCCTTTTACAGCCCGGCAACAAGGAGTGATGGTGTCATTTAAAATCATAGCAGGTCAACTTACAGCACATCGGTACGTCGACGATAATCTACGCCTCCTTCTGGTTTTACATTTCAGAAAGACAATGACCACTCGCAAAAGGCGAGAGTTTCTACTGCTTGTCTTCGTGCTTGCCAAACCCTACCTTGGCCAGTAAGGTCGCATGATACGTCTCCAATTGAGAACTTTTGGAGCATTAGGATTCCGGGATTTTTACAGCCTAATGCGCCAATTGGACAAAATTTGGCACGATATCCTTAGGATATCCATAAGTCAATGCCACGCCGAATAACTGCTCGCATAAGGACACAGGTGGACCAACGCGTTATTGACTTCCTCAATTTGTGAAATTCTTCCTCTTGAATAAATCGTCCAACTTTTCCGAAATTGTAATCATTTGTTTTTCTGTGCGTGTACATAACATCTATCAATTTTCGGCCCCATGCGGATAATTCCTTCGTGGTGCGTCGTTTTTTATTCTTCTCCTATCTGTTATTTTCGCTTAGAGTGTACATCTTGGTGCAAGTAAAAGTAATTTTATATTACTGGTAGCTTTGACCATGTCCCTGGACAAAGAATTACATTATTATTGTCTATCTTATACTGTGTTTAAATGAAAGATTCTACTTACGTTTTCACAGGTTTTTGATAGTTGATTACATTCTAACAATGTAGCTGACACACGTGTCCTTTGTCAGAAGCCACTATACAATAGTCGAGCAACAAGGTGACCTCTATTAAGAAGAGAGAGCTGTTCAGAGTTTCTGCCAATGCTGCTGGACGTCAATCTTTATGAAAATATCCAAGTTCTCTCTTGATGATCGTATCATAGATCATATTACGATATACTGTTCAGGAATACGTCAAGAATCTGGATACGACAGTTCCTTTAGTCTAGACGTAAAGTGATATACACATCAAAATAAAATTAACACCAAAAAGCTAGATACACGAGAGTATTAACTGGGACGAGAGAATCGATATTCTGTAATAATATGCCTCTGAATTTAAATAGTTAGGGCCTCCGTCTTTGTTACTTGATCATGTGCGAAGACACATGTATGCGTTTTGCATGTGGCAAGGCTTCTTGAGTAAGCCTCACATTGCATATGCAGATATAACGTTCATAATTTATTTTTACTGTTGGGAAAGTAAGACTTCTTTGGGGAATAAAACTCGTCGCAATAGGGTCAGATTTTAAAACTTCGCTCGGAAAGTCGTCTGTTACACGACTTATTGCTCCCCCCTTCGTCCCACAGATCTCCATATGGTGAGAACTGCTCGTAGCTGCAGCCTCTCGCAAACGCAGCTTGCATTTATAACTGGTAAAAAATTTTCACAATCAAGATGTGAGTCATCTAGCAGCTATCATCTGGTACTCAAACAACGCCACACTAGAGTGCATTTGCAATTTTGTCTGTGGAGGTAGATTTGAGTGGTATGACTGCCTGCCACCATCTTCCAGTTCTTTGTTCCTGGACATCACGATTTTCTTGTATCACCGTAGGAGTTACAATGTTTCTTTGGATGACGAATGTCTTCCAATACTCTGTGGTCCAACACTCTGTTTCCCTCATCCCCAAATAGATGAACCAAATCTTACCTATATATTGTATGAAAAACATCGGTGATTAACATAACGCAACCACCGTTAATTCTCGTTTTAAACACTTTTGCCCAACATATTCTGGTTTCATTTGGAGGAATGAGTTAAGGAACTCGTTAATTTTTTAGCAGTATTAGATGTGATTTGTATCATCAACGATTTTGTTCTAAGATTTTAGTTAACAAGATATCAGCATTACGACGTTACACTCTACGGACATTGCCGCTCTCCAAGAACAAGCGTAACAAAACGGCACAACCACGGCCGCATCAAGAAAGAATGCTATGTGATTTTGTGTGCGGATACCACCTAGCCTTTCAGGCTGTTTAAGACTATTGACAAAAGTTTTCTGACTGTGGCACCTTGTCCTAATATAAAAACTGTACTGGAGAAACTAACGTGTCGGCCATGGTTACAGTGGCCTTCTTGCGGGTCTGGTACACTCACTGTAAACGTGGCCGAAATGTTGGTTTCTCCAGTTTTTTTACAATTGGTGTGGTGCATCTGGTATGTCAACTGACTTTGGCCGCGAAAGCCAGTGTGTTAGGAATTCTGGAGGCATGGTGAGGTTATGTAGACATGAGACGTGTAACAGCTGCCAAACGTGTCACAAAGGAACCAGGGATTGTTACAAGCGATGAAGTTAACGTACATGAGGTCGCTGAGCCATTATATCCAGAACTCTTACGGGAATATGATTAGCAAGTGTACAAAGTTTTCAGCACGACGTCAGTTTCGTTCCGTCTGCTTCAAGGTCTACGTGACAACAGGAAAGGACATTGCACAGCATGTTTTGAGTGATATATTCAGAGTCCTTGCGCGTCCGAAGCGGAGACAATAGTTTTCCTGTGTGTATTTTTATTCACGGCAACAATATGCACTGTCATGTTGTCTAAAACACTAAGTAGCGTCTTACTTTCGTTTTGTGCTAGAAAACGTGTGTGTATCATCGTCACAGTGAACCCACGTAGTCATAGGACACGTGAGACTGCCCAAACCACAGAAACCATAGACCTGGTGATTGTAATGGTGCTGACAATATTCTAATGGTGATAACCATATGTTCTGATCTAATATCCAGTAACGAACAATACTATGTTTCACATCACATTTACTACACGTTTCGTAAAAAAAAGAATATATTCTTTATAGGTAATGTTGTTAAAGTTACAACGAAAAATTTTTGAATCATTCGTGTAACCACTATTCAGGTAAAGTTTTGTCAACCATGGTAGTTACTATTATTGCGTTGGATCAGAAAATCAGTTAAATATATCTTTTTACGTGAAACTCTACTCATTTTTAGCGTAAGCGTTCAATAATGTATTGTCTTAACCCTTTTCCCAAGACGTTTTCTTCATTTTCCCGGAATATAAAATGTTGAACAGTGACAGAGAAGATGAATAAGGGCACAGGTGTGGCTCACCACAAGTTAACTACGTAAATCGTTAATGTCGAAATACGCCCCCTAATCACATTTCATGTGTCACGCTGTTCGCTTTAGCTTTTATCGGCGGTTTGCGACACAACACGCATTTATCTGCCTCGTTCGTCCTCTTTTCCGATTAAGCTATCGAGCGGTGCTCGCCCGCCAAATATTAGGTGATAACTACGTCCAACATGACGTGGCACATCTTACCAAGAAAACACGAAAACATTCTCCCTTTCAAACGTATCCTTTATTATCAGATTAAGCAAATGATGCCACTGCGTTAAGAAAAGTGTTGGCAACAAAAAATGGAAACTATGTAACTGTTTAGCAGACGGTTTAACGAACAACATTTTAGTGCTAAATCGTTTGCCATAAACAGCATTGTATATTGCAGACAATATAGATAAAAAATTTGTAAGTAACTATAGCATAATTCTAGTGACTATAGTGTAATTCTGGAACTATAGTGCGTTCATACGGTAATATTTATTAACCAACGTATCTCTTTGACCCTGGATACGTATAGCGTTGGATCAGAAGTACAGATAGCTTCGCTGAAATTGCGTCTGCAGCTCCATAAAAGTTTCACGCACTTGTGAAGGAAAGAATAGTAGGACATCAACTATCCTGACAATTCAGAGAGAGAGAGAGAGAGAGAGAGAGAGAGAGAGAAATACTTCTCATATTTATCTAGGTTTGTGTATACAAAGCGCCTAGATCACGTTCACGAAAGGTAGGAAAAGTTGATAGCTTTTGAAGAAACCACCAGAGTATTTCCTAAATAAACTCTGGCGAACCAATAGACGCGTGAATTAGTAGGGTAGGACAGCGATATGAAACCACTCCCGTAGAACAGCGTTATAATACGTGCATCACATCGCTTGTTTACTGTCAAAAACTAAAGTGTCATATCTTCAACTCCGAGAAAAGAATGTGCAAAAAGCCCAATTGTCGCTTGCGCAATCGTGTGGGGTGCTAAAATTGTAACACGAGTGGCTTCCTCGTATAATTCATTGAGAATCACTTATCAAAGAAGGGTTTTACTTATATGTGGGACGTATGAGATTATAAATTATTCATGTCATTGCAGTAGAGTTTATTACAGTTGGAGCGACGGTTATTGACTGATAGATGTGGAAGAAAGAGTGTATCTACTGGTGTCAGTCTCTAAATTTGTTCACCGAAGTCCTGGTAACACCTGAGCATATTTTTCTACAAAGAATATAATTAAAGTAATAAAGATATTTCTGTGTCATCTGTATTCGTACTAGGATCTCCTTTATGATATGATATTGCTCAAATGTTTAGTGGATAAAGTCGAGGTTTTTGTCTTTGATATGTCCCTGCTATTGGTACGAATCTTCATTTGTCACGACAATAATTAGACTCCAGGTTCAGTACACAAGAACAGATTTCACTACCATTACACGTTATTGCGTTTACTAATTCCATCCGCGTTGTTGAAATTAATTTAATTTCGAAGAATGTAATTACTGGTTATTGTACGGACACAGTCCTTTGCCTTAACACTTGTGTTAGAATTCGACATTGTATTAGAATCTGAGGTCATTTAGGCTACAACGTCCATTATTATTGTTATTATTCTATATCACTATACTTAGAAGAAGATAGGCCGAAGATAGATAAACCTGCATGTATAGCATTTACATATGCAGAAATACTTTTGACAATGTTGAATGGGACACCCTCTTTGACATTCTGAAGGTACCGGGAAAAAATAAGAGCACAAAAACGCTATTTACAACTTCTACCGACAGAGACTGCAGTTTGTTAAAGGACGTTAAACGGAAGCAGTAAGTGAGAGTGGAAGGAAAGTACGGCAGGAGATTAGTTTTTAAGGTTCCATCGACTACTAGGTCATTGGAGACGGAGCAAACGCTCGGATTGAGGAAGGATAGCCATACCCTTTCGAACGAGCGAACCCAAATAACATGCCTCAAGTGATTTACAAAAACGACAGAAAACCTATCAGATGGCTGGAAGGGAATTTGAACCGACGTCCTCACGAATGCGACTTGAATTGAATATGGAGACAGACAGGGTTGCAATCTATTCCTCATGTTATGTAATCTGCACATATTGCAAGTCATGAAGTTAACTAAGGAGAAATTTGGGAAATAAATTACATTCAAGAAGGAGAAGTAAATTCATTAAAGTTTGCCGAAAGCACTGTAATTTGGTCACACACTGTGAGTAGTTTACTTAAGTCAGATGATGCCGAGGGAATTAAATTAGAAAATGAAGCAATAAAAGTGATTAATGAGTTTTGCTGTTTTGGCAGAAAAGTAATAGATGATAATAAAAAAAAATCTCCCGAAAAGGCTATGGACGCCCAACAGTACCGACCTGCCGCCATGTCCTCCTCCCTCCTCGTCCCTTAGACGTCACCTTATGTGGATACGAAGGGTCATATGATAAACGCACTACTCTCCCAGCCATTGACAGTTTCCAAGACCGAATCGACGATAAAAGAAAAGAAAAAAATGATAGTTAGGTTCAGAATGGCTTTACGTTTGTTAAAAAGTTTGACATAGAATAGAAAGGTCGGTGTTTTCTGAAAGTGTCTTTCTTGGGTACAACTGTATGTGGAAGTCAAACATGAGTGCTAAGCAGTACAAACATGAAGGAGAAGAAAACTGTTTTAAATGTGGTACTAAAGAAGACTGTTGAAGATTAGATGGCCAGATGATGAGACGCTGAGTCAAACTGTAAAGAAAAGATATTTGTGGCAAAACGTTGCCAAAATATAGGGTAATATTTTGTAAGGAAACTTTCTCCCATTTTCAAAGAACTGCATTACTACCATAAACTGTACAAATAAACCTTTATTCTTTGCCAGTCTCGGTCTCTCATGCCGTCATCATACTCGTAGGAACAAAAGGCAGAGACATCAGATGGAGTAAATTGACACAACACACCGTGGACATCAATAAGCGACAAGAGGAAGCGTCAAGGATAAATTTATAGAAGAAGTTGAAGATTAATCTAAGCAAGTTGAGATCAACATCTACATCTACGTGATTACTCTGCTATTCACAATAAAGTGCCTGGCAGAGGTTTCAATGAACCACCTTCAAGCTGTCTCTCTACCGTTCCACTCTCGAACGGCACGCGGGAAAAACGAGCACTTAAATTTTTCTGTGCGATCCCTGATTTCTCTTATCTTATCGTGATGAGCATTTCTCCCTGGGTAGTTGGGTGCCAACAGATTGATTTTGCAATTGGAGGAGAAAACTTGTGATTTAAATATCATGAGAATATTCAGTCGAAACGAAAAACGCCTTTGTGGATTATTGTGCTGTATTTACGCACCATAAAGAGGCTTGCACATGTAGTTGCGAGGGATTCTTTAACTTGTAGGCAAGATGCAAATCCCGTGACAGCTTGGAAGCAGTTGACATTTTCTGTTAAATAATTTATTAAGTCATTTATTACTTTATTTACTCTTCATAATAACTGACTGTTATCTGGAAAGCTAAAATGGGCTACATATATCGAATTATCTTGGATAATAATAAATTTATATATTAACTTTCTGTTTACGATACTTAATTTTTCTGATACTACGACTACTTGTACTACTACAAAACTACAATTAAATCCTCAACCAGGTACCAACTACTAATACCACTATAGGCGCTACAGCATCTGTTTTGTGTTTCTACATTTATTTTGGTGCATTTAACATGTAGATGGTTTTTCCGTTACTGGATCCGCGCTCATATTACTCCGTCAACACCTGTTGTCTGCTGGATTCCTTGGGCGCCGGGCAGTGCGTCAGTAGCGCTTCTACTGTAACAAGCAGTTCCACTAAGCACTGTTACGCCTTCAAGTCAACACTTTCATGATCAATTGAGCCAACGCAATGTAGATTCTTGAGAAACTATCTGATTGCTTTAACTGATCGCTATAGCAAGCAGAAATCTACTAATACCAGTATTGCTGACCCCTGTTTTCATCGCCGGCCGGGTGGCCGAGCGGTTCTAGGCGCTACAGTCAGGAACCGCGCGACCGCTACGGTCGCCGGTTAGAATCCTGCCTCGGGCATGGATATGTGTGATGTCCTTAGGTTAGTTAGATTTAAGTAGTTCTAAGTTCTAGGGGACTGATGACCTCAGAAGTTAAGTCCCATAGTGCTCAGAGCCATTTGAACCATTTTTGAACCTGTTTTCATCAGAACCGAGATGGAATCTTCCTGTACGTCGCCCAGGAGCCTAAAGATGGCGTAGTAAATCGCCGAAAATAAGCTTAGAAACTAGACGGCTGAAAGATGTTTAATTTGTCATCCTGTATCGAATAGCCGAGTACCGTAACTATCTCATAAAAGATGGACATACAGATATTTCGTTCGGTGGTCACCAGCCTGTTTTGTCTTCTCTCCGTCAGCTGAGCAGGTTATCTAGCTGACGTATTTTTGAGTACCTCCTGAAGTCTTCCCTGGCCTTCCAGGATAGTGTGACTGCACTATCATCCAAGACGCACAAGGTCGACTCGCTCCTTAGTGCTTGGGATGTTGGGCAGTAACAATTTATGACGGACAGCCCGTACCAGTTCTGGGTGTTGAAAAGAGGGGCACATCAGATCTGAATGCCTGCAGCGACGGATAACACAGCTACCAGCTATAGGCGTAGTACTTCCTCCTTCGTGTACATTACTTCTGATCACATAAGCGTCGTCGCTTATGTCGCCGCCGGCCGCCCGGCGGCTCTCGGAATCAAGTGAACAGATGATGGACGGTGTTACGCTCCTTCCTGAATCGGATGCGGACGGGGTGACTGACGATGTAACTTCCATCATGTTCTCAGTTCCGATGATTACTCCGGCTGCGACCCTGGCCGACGTTGACGTCGAACGTGACTCGTTGGTCGACTCTATGGTTGTCCCAAAGGCGGACTTTCTGGTTGACCGGCGCGACTTGCTCCGGTCTTCGGTCACGGAGGGACGGTTGCATAAACAATACTCTCCTAAACAGTGCAAGAGGAGGCCCCGTACGACATAGGAACGGGACTATTCGCCCTGCCAAATGATACGCTACCTGTTGAGGAAACCGTGAATGACGGCGTCGTCAGTGCGTCTGTGGAACAGCGGTCCTCAGTGGCTCTCGCATCGACAGAACGTAATGCTCCTGCTTCTGAAGCCCCTACCGAAGAAGGAACGATACTAGGCGGTCTGGCAGTGTCAGCAGCCACTGAATATATGGATACCAAGGTGGCAGAGCCACCACAGGCGTGGATCGAGGATTTTGAAGAAACAGCAGATCCAGTGCAGGAGTCTCCACCATTAAGGGAGGCCAACTGCTGATGTCAACTTCTGCGCCGTGCGAGGGACGCCGGCAGCTCCTGCTACCCAGGGTGGCCTTGCATTTTCACAGCAGCGACCTGCAGACCTCCATCCTGGTAGAGCACAGCTCCACGATACCACACTGAAAGTCAACAGCGTCCGCGCGCCGGTCAAGACAAATCTTCTGAAAGAAATGATATGTGTTCCGGACTTAAACATCGCATGTTACAGGAGGTGCATGTATCAGCGCTACCCCGCATATCAGGATACGAATTCTATGCCTCTCATGGCGATCACCTATGTGGTGGAGTGGCGGTCTATGTACACGAAGGTATCCTGTTTGAAAACATCATGTACTTCCTATCTGCCAGGGATCGATCCAAGCGCGTCATTAATGTCTATACGTCGTCTGTCGCTGGACTTCGGCGTGAAACATCACGATTTTACGCAGAGGAGTTTTTCCCACAATTCTTAGGTCGACTTTAAATACGTACCCGGCCGGATAGATCAATACTCGAATTTTAAACGGTGCCAGGAGCTGCATCTCATTTTCGTGATCTGGCCGCTCAAGATACCTGGGAGGTACGGCGCGCCGACGACCCGGGATAACGTTTCGCACGAGCCTTTTTGCTAGTGGGTTTGACAGCATTTATGCCTCACGTAGGCTGGTTGATCTGGTGCTCGATGTAAAGCGCTGATCTTTGGTGTTCACTGCGGGTACATATGTACTTTGCTCCTTCCCTGCAGGAGGTTAGGAGGAATCGAGTACCTTGGAAACTTAACACCCAGCATCTGCAGGATTCTGATGTCGCCAACGTATCACAGAGAAGTGGACAAGATGCGAACTGCGTATACGATCCTATGCATTCGTCGTGGACGGGTAGCTGAAATATGTTCAACCAATGTTCCGGCAGAGAGGTGGCCGCTTGGCACAAGCACACTTTTTCTTGGGGTTAATCAGTCTTCTGGTTTGATGCGGCCCGCCACGAATTCCTCTCCTGTGCCAACCTCTTCATCTCAGAGTAGCACTTGCAACCTATATTCTCAATTATTTGCTGTGTGTATTCCAATCACTGTCTTCCTCTACAGTTTTTGCTCTTTACAGCTCCCTCTAGTATCATGGAAGTCGTTCCCCTATGGCTCTATAACTGCCCTATCATCCTGTCCATTCGCATTGTCAGTGTTTTCCACATAATACTTTCCTCTCCGATTCTGCGTAGAAACTTCTCATTCCTTACCTTATCAGTCCGCCTAATTTTCAGCATTCGTCTGTAGCACCCCATCTCAAATGCTTCTATTTTCTTCTATTCCAGTTTCACAAAGTCCATGTTTTACTACCATTCAATGCAGTGCTCCAAACTTACATTCTCAGAAATTTATTCCTCAAATTAACGCCTAAGTTTGATACTAGTAGACTTTTCTTGGCCAGGATTGTCTTCTTTGCCAGTGACAGTCTGCTTTGATCTCCTCCTTACTCCGTCCATCGTTGATTATTCTGGTTCCCAGGGAACAAAATTCCTTAATTTGATCAATCCTGATGTTAAATTACTCACTGTTCTCATTTCTGCTGCTTCTCGTTACTTCCGTCTTTCTTCGATTTACTCTCAGTCCATATCCCGTACTAATTAGATTGTTCACTCCATTCATCATATCACGTAATTCTTCTCCACTTTCACTCAGGATAGCAATGCCATCAGCGAATTGTATCTGTGATATCCTTTCACTTTGGATTTTATTTCCATTCCTGGACCTTCTTTTATTTCCATTATTGCTTCTCCGACGTACAGACTAAACAGTAGGGGTGAAAGACTACATCGATATCTTACAGAGTTTTTCTTCCTTTTTAATTCTAGCAATTCGGTCTTGGTCGTCCACTCTTATTACTCTTATTGGCTCTTGTACAAATTGTGTACTATCCGTCTCTCCCTATAGCTTAACTCTATTTTTCTCAGAATTTCGAACATCTATCACCATTTTACATTGCCGAACGCATTTTCCATGACGACAAATCCTATGAACTGTCTTGATTTTTCTTTAGTCTTTCTTCCATTATCAACCGCAACGTCAGAATTGGCTCTCTGGTCCATTTACCTTTTCTCAAATGAAAGTGATCATCATGTGACAAATACTCCGTTTTTTCCATTCTTCTGTATAGTATTCTTTTCAGCAACGTGGACGAATGAGCTGTTAAACACATTTTGCGATAGTTCTCGCGCTTTCCAGACCTTTTAGTCTTCGGAAATGTATCGGTGGTATTTTTCCGTAAGTCGTCCGTAAGCGCATCCTCAATTTTCTTTCCCATTCTTCTGTATATTATTCTTGTAAGCAACTTGAACGCATGAGGTGTTAAGCTGATTGTGCCATAATTCTCGCATTTGTCAGCACTTGCCGTCTTCTGAATTTTGTGAATGACGCTTTTCCGATAGTCAGATGGTATTTCGCCAGTCTCATACATTCTACACACCAACTTGCATACCCGTTTTGTTGCCACTTCTCGTAATTATTTTAGAAATTCTGATGGAATGTTATATGTCCCTTCTGCCTTGTTTGATCTTAAGTCCTCCAAAGCTTTCTGAAATTCAAATTCTAAAATTGGATCCCCTATGTCCTCTAAATCGACTCCTGTTCCTTCTACTACCACGTAAGACAAATGTTCCCTCTCACAGAGACCTTCAATATACTCTTTCCACCTATCCGCTCTCTCCATTTAACAGTGCAATTCCCGTTGTACTTTTAATGTTACCACCCTTGCTTTTAATTTCACCGAATGTAGTTTTAACTTTCCTATATGCTGAGTCAGTCCTTCTGAGAATCATTTCTTTTTCGACTACTGCTCGTTTTACAAGCAGCCATTACGTCTTAGCTTCCCTGCACTTCCCATTTATTTCATTCCTCAGCGACTTATATTTCTGTATTCCTGAATTCGCCTGAACATTTGTGTACTTCCTTCTTTTATTGACCAACTGAAGTATTTTATCACTTACCCATAGTTTCTTTGCAGTTAACTTCATTTTACCTTGTCTTTCTTTCCAGCTTCTCTGATTGCCTTCTTAGAGTTTCCATTCTTCTTCAGCTGTACTGGCTATTGAGCTATTCCTTACTGCTGTATCTATGGCCCCAGAGAACTTCAAACATGTCTCATCATCCCTTAGTACCTCTGTATCCCACTTCTTTGTGTATGGATTCTTCCTGACTAATCTCTTGAACTTCAGCTTACTCTTCATCATTACTACATTACTACTACCTGCACCTGAGTACGCCTTGCAATCCAGTATCTGATTTCGGAATATCTGTATAACCATGATGTAATCTGCCTTTTCGAAATATACCTTCTTCTCTTGTGATTCTTGAACAGTGTACTCGATATTACCATCTGAAATTTGTTACAGAACTCAATTAGTCTTTCTCATCTATCATTCCTTGTCCCAACCCCATATTCTCCCGTCGCCTATTCTTCTACTCCTTTCCCTACAATTGCATTCCGTTTCCCCAAGATTATTAGATTTTCATCTCCCTTTACGTATTGCATTACCCTTTCAATATCCCCCTGCACTTCCTCTATCTCTTCATCTCCAGCTTGCGAGGTCGGCATGCATACGTCAACTATCGTTGTCAGCGTTGGTTTATTGTCGATTCTGACAAGGACAACGCTATGACTGAACTGTTCACTGTAACACACTATCTGTCCTACCTTCCTATTCATAACAAAACTTACATCCGTTATACCTTTTCCTGCTGCTCTTTATATTACCCTGTACTCATGTTACCAGAAAACATTGTCTTCTTTCCTTTTCACTTCACTGGCCCTTACTATATCTGGATTGAGCCTTTGCATTTTTTTCAGCTTTTCTAGCTTCCCAACCACGTCAAAGTTTCTGACATTCCACGCCAATACTCGTAGAACGTTATCCTTTCGTTGATTATTCAATCTTTTTGTCGTGGTCACCTTCCCCTTGGCAGTCCCCTCCCGGAGAACCGAATGGGGAACTATTCCGGAATTTTTAGCCAATGGAGAAATCATCATGACACTTCCTCACATGTCGTGTAGATACATGTTATGTGCTCTTAACATCTACCTGCACACTACAACTTCTAGTTCAGCTCCCTCTGCGACCTTGATGGCCACCATCCCCAGAAGTACAGACTGGACGCAGCATGATTAAGGCGAAGCTACGAGCGATTACTCCCCGGAAACTACAGACGTGATCTGGTGTGGAGAGAGAATAACTGTATGGATTATATTGTGCATGAACGTAGACATCGCAACCAAAACTTAGTGACTGAACTCGTAGAGCATCATACACAGCGGGTCAACTGCCAAGCGAACTTAGTCGATTGCTTTGTAGAACATCATCACCGAGTCTACCAAGCCGATGATGAGGCCGTTCTGAACTACGATCCTACCATCGTGGACGTTCCGCGCACACTCACGCTTGAGAATGGGGTTACGTTAATGGAATCTTTCACCTCCGACAAGGTGACTAGCGCTATCTTCAGGGGGTGCGCTGTGGAAGTCACCTGGCATCGGCGGTCTCCCTACTGAATTTTATCTGTCTCTTGTGTACGTGACGGACGAAGATGTATAATGAACTGATCACGTCTGCAGCTGCAGCTCTCCCAGCCTTTGTCAAGGGTATTGTTGCTCCGGTTCATAAACTAATGCCTGGAATTATTACGGGCCACTCCCACCCTATCACCTTATTAAATAGCGATTACAAGATTTTTTGCGCGGTTACTGGCGGCGCGCAGCAGATCCCTCTTACCAAGTGTCAACGCGCAAACTGCGCCAGGCGGGTTAACGTCCAGACAGCAATTGGTGCCTGTCGTGACCTGATTGAGCTGACAGAGACGTGCAGACTAGAGTGCTGCAACGCTCTGTGTTTGACCGGTCTCGGCTCAGCTGTTGACGTCGGAACCAAGCCGCTCGTGCCCGGCCCCACACGGCTTGGTGACGTACTCGCCCCATGTCTGTTTTCCGGATTCCGGACACGCGGATAACCGAGCATGACCGGTCACCACTGACGTCTCACCTCGCCTCGCCTCGGCTCGTTGCACTGTACTGCACAAATCCAACGCCTCTTTGTTTGTCTCTCTCTCTCTCTCTCTCTCTCTCTCTCCCTCCCTCACACACACACACACACACACACACACACACACACACACACACACACACTATGTATTTATCTCTGTCTCTCTCTCTTTTAATACAAAAGTAACGTTTCCAAGAAAGGGTACGTGACACAGCTAAATTCATAAAGCACTTGAAGAGAAAACTGATATTTCAATACAAACACAATAGAAGACGAGTCTCATTTCCAAACTGAATATATATTTTTCCTTTCATTAAAAGAAAACATTAAATAAGTGCCGTCCCTGTAATCTAGAAGACAACCATCTTCATAAAGAAAGCATATAAAGAACATTAAACATTTACAGACGTAACTTGTCATACTTTTCACTCGTTTGCAACAGAAACAAAATTATAGTTATTGTTGATCAGCAGTAAATCACTAATGCGTTCCGGATTTAATTGGCTGCGGCGATTTGTTAGTAACATGCCGGCTTTACTAAAGCATCATCCACTAGGTGCGCTTGTTGCTGGGATACATAAAATACGTCTTTCAACTGCAGCCAAGCCTGGCAGATCTGTTTCATGTCTTCTCCACCACGTAAAGATGTCGTCATCATCTCCGGGGCGCATTAAAATGTAGAGATCTACTTCATCTGCTGCCGATGATACGTTGTTCCTCCATTCCTTGAAACGAACTCTCTCTCTAGGTGGTGATGACACAGTACTTGAAGGATCTATGATAATAAACAAAAGGGACAAGTAATACAGATCTCATGTGGAAATCATCGAAACGTTCCCGTAAAAACGAGGTGTTTTACGTTAATGAAATGTTACACGAATTATAACATTCCCGTTTCTTTGTAATACACTATCCACTAATTATGTTAATGATTGAATGTTGTACCTGTGTAAGTAGCACACATTTGTCGCACATTGCTAAGAATTTCCTGCTTTTCATTTATTTCAACCGTATTAAGATCACGGAAAGACGGCCAAAGAAACGTAGCAATTTTATGTCTGGAAGTGATCACTATTTTCTCACAAACTTAAGTCAAAGCTCGATTTTTAATCCTCTGTACCTCCTGTTAAAAAATACGTATATGTTAGTACACATCAATTACTATAGTTAATTATAAAAACTATAGCGTATCATAATGAAACAGCGCTTTTAACTGCAGTAATTACTCACCTGACAGTGGGTGTCATTTACACTACAAATTTGTAGCAGTTTGTGAAACCAAAGAAGAACTAACTGTATTGTCGGTTCTTTTTCGCCTTCTAATTCATCTGTGGCCTCTTTAAATGGTCTCAGAAAATGCGCAATTTTTCCTGCAAGCTCATTATCAAATCCTTGCAATCTGTAAGCGGAGTCCTTTTCCGTCAGCAAAGCAGCAACTTCTTTATACTGAGTGTGTAAGGATTCCTGCATAGTGTACAAGCTGTTCCAGCGTGTGCAGACCTCTTGTTTCAACGATGATTTCAAAGACGAGCAAAGGTCACTTTTCTTAATGTATCTTACAATGCATTTTGCAGAATTTATTGTTGATGCGATGTTCGGGGCATGATTTAACAAGAAGTTATCTTCGTCGAAAGTGTGACTAAGTGCTGTGTTTATACAATGAGCAGCACAAGGAATCCTTTCGTGATTTTCCAAAGCCTTTATTACATTCGCACCCTGGTCGGAGACACAAACAAAACTGTGCAACATGTCCAGCGAAATGTCCCAATCAGTCATCCTCTCTTCAATATCTTTCATAATATTCACTCCCGTCTTCTTAAGGTCCGGGAATTTTGTTGTAAATAAAATATTGTTCACAAGAGACTAATCTGTGTAAGCTTCAAATAGTGCACCCGATTATGCGAATCAGTCCACATATCAACTGCCGCAGCACATGTTTTATTAATAATTTCCGCAATAACAGAAGGTATTATGCTGTTTCGTATTGCTTCAGCTTGTTCTTTGACATGTCTTCTTATAGTAGAGGAATGTGGCATGACATTGCCGCGTTAACTTCTCCATAATGCGCACCTAGATGTATTAATTATTGGCCTAGTTTTCTGAAACCTTCACCGGAAACAGCATTTAAAGGTCTCATATCTTTAGAAAACATTGCAACACACTTTACTGTAACACTATTTTTTATTACTGGCGGTATCCCTGAAGGAGCTGTATCTTTGTGAGGTTTCTTGCAACTGTGTTTCTTTAAATGAGTGGTTCCCGACTGGAAACACAATAACGTGGAGCAGTTAATGCACGATACATACCCAGTAGAAGCATTGTTTTCGTCTACAACCAACAGAAATGTACTCCATACTTGACTTTTTAGACCTTCCCGTTTCATCAAAGCAAATGATTCAAATGGCTCTGAGCACTATGGGACTTAACATCTGAGGTCATCAGTCCCCTAGAACTTAGAACTACTTAAGCCTAACTAACCTAAGGACATCACACACATCCATGCCCGAGGCAGGATTCGAACCTGCGACCGTAGCGGTCACGCGGTTCCAGACTGAAGCACCTAGAACCGCCCGTTTCTTCAATGTGTAAACACTGGGCTCAAACTTACGTCTTACTGCACTGGCTTCCTCGCGCTGCATGATTACAGAGAGAGGCACTCTACAAATGAGAAGCCCGTACTGGCTGTAGTCTCACACGGATAATAACACGTGTAATGTGTTTGAAGTTACACGCTACGTATTTGGTCACGGATTCTATGCTACGTCACTATAACTAGAGCGGCCAGCCTATCCAGTTAGAGTGTGCTCGCCCCCTTTCGTATTTTGTGCTCGCTTACTCGGTCCTGCAGGACTCTAGTGCAGACTTCGTGCAGCGATTGTTGCCGTAGATTTTGACAGCGCATTTGACAGAGTGCACCATGTATTCCTCTATTCTGTCTTATAACGGATGGACTTCCCTGCCAGATTCATCAGCGTCCTTCAGCGACCCTTTAGAAGCGCGCGTCCGATGGTCCAGGTCAATGGACGTGTGATGGGACTGATACTGATTCAACGGTGTGTCCGACAAGGCTGCCCCTGTCCAGGTTCCTTTATGCAGCTGCACTGGAGCCACTGATCAGCCTGCTGAATAGGCAGTTGCCTAGACTCACCTTACGCGGTTACACTTTCCGATGACCTCCTGCTACTGGTTTGTTCTCCGGAGGAGGTCGCACGGATCCTCGACACCATAATGGCACATAAGAAAGTGACTGGAAATGTAATGTATGTGCCGGGCGAAGTGGCCGAGCGGTTCTAGGCGCTACAGTCTGGAATCGGGCGACCGCTACGGTCGCAGGTTCGAATCGAGCCTCGGGCATGGATGTGAGTGATGTCCTTAGGTTAGTTAGGTTTAAGTAGTTCTAAGTTCTAGGGGACTGATGACCTTAGCAGTTAAGTCCCATAGTGCACAGAGCCATTTGAACCATATTTGTGATGTATGTGCGCAAATCCGCGGCGCTGTCTATTGGTCACGGGCTGCCCCCGGTTGTTTTAGCGCCCCTGCCCTGTGTCCAACGTCTCCACTGTCTTGGGATCACGTCGTCAACGTGCCATACAACGGCGATAAACTTTCGTCGAGTCTTGAAAATTACCCGTATGATGATCAGTCACAGCTCCCTACGCCGCATCGATCCTTTGCAGCATGTTGCCAACCTGAATGCTTATGTAGCGTCCAGAATGGTTCGAATTGCGCAGATTCTAACGCTGCCGATTACGACAGGATGTTGCATTCAAGCGGCATTCACGTATTTTCTGACGGCTGAGTCCATCTTCAAAGAACGCTGTGACACACTCTCTCGCCCCCTCGTAGAGGAGGACTTGGTCTTACGAACGTCCGCTATCGTGCGGTAGCACTTTACATGGTGCATGGGGGCTTAATTAAATATGATTGAAAATATTTTTTTTTTTTTTTAGTTGCTGTTAGTCCGATTACGCTGTGTCTCGTAATCGGTTGGCCCTGACTAGAATTATTACGCTATCTGACTGCAAAGAACAACAACAAAGAATGAAATGAAAATTTTCGTTAACACAATTAATTAATTAAGTCCCCAGCAACTATGAAACCTACGAAACCAAAGCACAAGTATAACTGTTCTGTATGTGGAAGTGTGACTCAACGCACATCTGGCACGGTTCTTCTTCAACAAGACAAGAATTTTTAAATACCAATTTTACTGACGTGATAAAAGAAAATTACAAATACTATAATTGCGTAATGAAAGCAGAATTACACTCTAATACAAGAACACACGCCAGATGCTTTGTTGACTGAACATGTAATGACGCATTATTTAGGACACTGAAATAAAAACCAACGGAGTTAGTTACCTCATTTATATTGATGAAAATCATTCTAATCCTTACATTATATCTCAACCAGAACTCTCCAATATCACATCTCAGCAACCACTGCCTAATAGCACATCCAACAAACACTCTCTGCTACAACATCTCAGCACAGACTACCACGAGACCTCGACAGGCACTGACTACTACGAGCTCTCGAAAAGCACCGTGGAGGCGGCTTAATAATACTCTTTGGCGCAATCTCTGGCGCAGTGGCTCAGTGTAGCCACCTTTCAATGGCCACTATGAATAAACAACGGCCCAGTGTCGAGACCTGCATTACGCACCATTTATTTCCCGTCCTTTTATCCCTCTCCCCGCCGGTCCCTGTCGATAGCATCAGGCACGCCTTTGCGTACATCATGGACTTCATTGTGGAATTATGTTCGCGCTGAAATCCCAGGAACATGCCTGCCGTGAGTAAAAGATTTCTACGTCCTTTTCCTGCGTCTTGTAGAACGCAAGTTCCCGTTATTGCGCTGGACTGTGATGTGGCACCACATTCATCACAGCTTCTTTCTGACCTATATAAGCTTAGTAGGCCAAGTTTAAGACATTAGTAGGAAGAATCAATACGCAAAGAAGTGAGATACGGAAGTACCAAGTAATGACGTGATACTCATGAAGTTCTCTAATGCTATAGATACAGCAATAAGGAATATCTCAGTAGGCAGTACAGTTGAAGAGGAATCGGCATCTCTAAAAAGGGCCTTCACAGAAGTTGGGAAGGAAAACATAGGTACAAAGAAAGTAACTACGAAGAAACCATGGGTAACAGAAGAAATACTCCAGTTGACTGATGAAAGGAGGAAGTACTAAAATGTTCCGGGAACTCAGGAATATACAAGTCGCTGAGGAATGAAATAAATAGGAAGAGCAGGGAAGCTAAGACGAAATGGCTGCAGGAAAAATGTGAAGACGTCGAAAAAGTAATGATTGTTGGAAAGACAGAATCAACATACAGGAAAGTCAAAACAACCTTCGGTTACATTAAAAGCAAGGGCGACAACATTAAGAGTGCATCGGGGGTTCCACTGTTAAATGCAGAGGAGAGAGCGGATAGGTAGAAAGAATACAGTGAAAGCCTCTATGAGGAGGAAGATTTGTCTGATGTGATAGAAGAAGACACAGGAGCCGATTAAGAAGAGATAGGGCCTCCAGTATTAGAATCGGAATTTGAAAGAGTTTTGGAGGACTTAAGATTAAATAAGGCAAAAGGCATTCCATCAGAATTTCTAAAATCATCAGGGGATGTGGCAACAAAACGGTTATTCACGTATCTACATCTACATCCATACTCCGCAAGCCACCTGATGGTGTGTGGCGGAGGGTACCTTGAGTACCTCTATCGCTTCTCTCTTCTATTCCAGTCTCGTATTGTTCGTGGAAAGTAGGATTGTCGTTATGCCTCTGTGGAGGCTCTAATCTCTCTGATTTCATCCTCATGGTCTCTTTGCGAGATATACGTAGGAGGGAGCAGTATACTGCTTGACTCCTCGGTGAAGGTGTGTTCTCGAAACTTCAACAAAAGCCCGTACCGAGCTACTAAGCGTCTCTCCTGCAGAGTCTTCCACTGGAGTTTATCTATCATCTCCGTAACGCTTTCGCGATTACTAAATGATCCTGTAACGAAGCGCGCTGCTCTCCGTTGGATCTTCTCTATCTCTTCTATCAACCCTATCTGGTACGGATCCCACACTGCAGAGCAGTATTCAAGCAGTGGGCGAACAAGCGTACTGTAACCTACTTCCTTTGTTTTCGCATTGCATTTCCTTAGGATTCGTAGATGTATGGGATGTATGAGTGTGGCGAAATACCACCTGACTTCCGGAAAATTATCATCCACACAATTCCGATGACTTGACGAGCTGACAAGTGCGACAACTATCGCAGAATGAGTTTAACAGCTCACGCATCCAAATTGCTGATAAGAATACTATACAGAAGAATGAAAAAAAGGGAGTATGTGTCAGATGACGATCACTCTCACTTTAGGAAAGGTAAAGGCATCAGAGAGGCAGTTCTGATATTACGTCTGATAATGACAGCAAGAGTAAAGAAAATTCAAGGCACGTTCGTAGCATTTGCCAACCTGGAAAATGCAATCGACGAAGTAAAAT
This sequence comes from Schistocerca serialis cubense, assembly GCF_023864345.2. Classification (NCBI taxonomy): domain Eukaryota; kingdom Metazoa; phylum Arthropoda; class Insecta; order Orthoptera; family Acrididae; genus Schistocerca; species Schistocerca serialis. The sequence goes on from NC_064638.1 coordinate 637,052,784, forward strand.
GGTGCTAGATGTTCGAAATACTGAGAAAAATAGGGGTAAGCTATAGAGACAGAAGCTTAGTATACAATATGTACAAGAGACAAGAGAGAATAATAAGAGTAGACTGCCAAGAACGATGTGCTCGAATTAAAAAGCATAGAACACAAGAATGCAGTCTTTTGCTCCTGATGTTCAATCGATATATCGGAGAAGCAATGAAGGAAATAAAAGAAAGCCTCAGCAGTAGAATGAAAATATAAATTGAAAGGAATTCAATGATATGATTCGCTGATGGCATTGTTATCCTGAGTGAAAGTGAAGAAAAATTACGTGATCTGCTGAGTGGAATGAATAGTTTAATGAGTGTAGAATATGGACTGAGAGTTAATCGAAGACAGACGAAACTAATGAGAAGGAGCAGAAATGAGATCAGCGAGAAACCTAACATCAGTATTGATGGTTATGAAGTAGATGAAGGAATTCTGCTACCTGGGCTGTAAAATAAGCAATGATGGACGTAGTAAGAAGGACATCACAAGCAGACTAGCAGTGGCCAAAATGGTATTCCTGGTCAACAGAAGTCTAGTATAGAACAAAGATCATAATCTGAGTTGCAATTTCTGAGAACGTAAGTTTGGAACACAGCATTGAATGGTAGCAAAACATGGCCTGTCGGAAAACTGGACTAGAATAAAATGGAAGCATTCGATATGTGGTGCTAGAGACGGATGTCGAAAATTAGGTGGACTGATAAAGTTAGGAATGAGAAGTTTCTCCACAGAATCGGAGTGGAAAGGAATATGTGGAAAACATTGACAAGGAGAAGGGACAGGATAGTAGGACAGTTGTTGAGACATAGGGGATTGGCTTCCATGATACTAGAGAGAATTGTAGAGTACAAAAATTGTAGAAGAAGACAGGGATTGGAATACATCCAGCAAATAATTGAGGATGTAGGTTACCAGTGCTACTTTGAGATGTAGAGGGTGGCACAGGAGAGGAATTCTTGTTGGGCCGCATTAAATCAGTCTGATGATACCCCCAGATATGTCGTCTCTGCTCTTCTCCTTATCGTTACTTCGTTTAATTTTATTTTATGGTTTCTTGCTAGTTTCCCTTCAAGAAGGCTAAAGTTGTTTTGTGAGGTGTTAGTGACAATGAAACTCTCCGACACCAGCTCGCAAGTTCGTGGAGCTCCGCATTGCATTTGTCCTCCAAATTTCGTTTGAAGTCAACACTTACAACTAACATTAAGTGATCTACAAATGCTACCAGTCCGCATATGTTAACGCTGGAACGTAACTTCTGTATTGGGGGCTCCAGCAGGTCGTTTCATACCTATGTTGTTCGGCGGGGACGCGTCACCGTATTGGCGCCGCCACATCTCAGAGATGTCCGGGAATGGAACTACCTTGTGCGACAGATATTGTCGGCCGGGTGGAACTGTATCAGGTGCTGGCGCTGCAGACTGACATGGCTACGCCTCGAACAAAGAGTGGTGTTGCTTGCCCCAGCAGCAGTTGGTGACGGAAGCGATGGCATGTGGCCAGCAGACCCGGGCTATCGGCGTCTGGCTGGTGGCGCCTGGCGACATTGGATGCCAAGCCGGTCAGTGCTGGAAAGATTTCGACCCTTCGCTCATCGGAGCTGATGCTGGCCATGGCGGGCAGTGTCAGAGGATGAGAGACCATGCTGGTTGCGCCAGCGGACGATAATAGTCGGCCGACGATTTCCCAGCCATGCACTGTTAGCCCACTTCACGTCTGTCGCCAATTCCGTGCCTATTGCCGGCTTTGAGGCCAGTATTTATACACGCCAGGCACTAGTATGTTCACATGCATACTCAAGGCGCCATGTAGTACACCTGTCGCAATACTGCAGGAGCGTCCTGCATTATGGTAACCGTGTGGCTGGACCAAAATTTCTGGTAACACCACCGGTTGCTGACCGAGTGGCTGTACCAACCTACCGACGGCGGAAGTAACGTCGGAAAACTGTCAGCTGACTGCTGCAAGCAGCGCGATTACAGTAAGCGCTTGCTTTCACCAGCCAGTGCCGTTTACACACAAGATAAACTACCCAGGAAAACAGCAGGAAACCAGTCTTCGGACTAAGGAACGGAACGCCTACTCCAACAATGACTGAAAAGTCTTAGTGAAATTATATCACGGTAATGAAATTATCGTAAATTTGACAAGCCAAGTTACCTGCATCGTCGATGTGAGTTTGTTCTTCTTGTTCAATTTCCAAACGTTAGTAGCGGCGAAGGTATTCTCTAAACATACATTATAAATGACGAAAGCAAATAAAACCAGTTAGAGCAACCTGGAGCTAAACGTTGAGGTAAGCTAGGCCGATAAGTAAGCAAAAAGAATAAGAGGTACATCGATAGAGGCCCAGCGAAAGTTGAGTTACAATACTCCATAAATGAATACACACTGATGGAAAAAAATCGCAGCACCAAGAAGGGGATGACTCGACGATCATGTGACCGGAAGTATCACCATCTTGGAACTTTAAAGTATAAAAGGAGTCTTGACAGCCGCAACCAATAAGTCTCCTGTGGTAGCTGAAACTGTCAATATGGGTATCTCCGAAGTGCTTAACATCCCTCAGCTTTTAGGGAAGAGGATGAGAGGACTCAAAGAACGCTTTGGTTTTTGGTTATTACTGGAGAACCTGAATAATCATGTTTCTGATATTCGCAACATAAATTGTACCAAAAATGATACGCTCCTTAGCCAGAATAATTTGAATGTGCTTACTTCTATTACAGAATCGTTTTTGCAATAACATTATGGTGATTAAAACCTGTGATCAGGTGGGCTGACATGAATATTTAGAGAAGGGACGGTCTGTAATGCTAAAGAAGGAGACGTGTGACTCATTTAACTTTTATCTAGATGGTAAATTCTCCAAGAAAACTGGAAATGCAAGATATTGAAGCAAAAAACTAAAACTTGAATACATGGCGAAGACAACTCCTATAAGGCAAGAATAAAAAATGCAATTGTAAAAAGGAGGAGGATATTGAAAATTTGCAGGTAAGACGGACATATCGCTTTAAACACAGTGTGTGTGTGTGTGTGTGTGTGTGTGTGTGTGTGTGTGTGTGTGTGTGTGTGTGTGTGTACATGGTATTTGTGCTGGACTGGATGTTGTGCACCTAGCAACAGAATATCCTTTTGTCGAGTTTAAAACCAACGGAATATCAACATTGAACGACCACAGGACTGTAAAAGTTGTGAACATGAAGACCTGTACCGAAATTCCACAAGAATGTGCATCAAAAGAGCTGGTAGCATACATCCAGAAAGATGTGGTTTGTTAGAACAAACGTGTTAGTTAAGAAAATAAGAGGTAACATAGGAATCACCAACTGCTGGCGTCTAGAAGAATTGCTGGAAGACACAGAGCTAATTTTTAAGGCCATGAAAGAGATAGTTTACAGGAAAAAATTAAGTATGTTTTGGATTTCGAGAACCAACGTTCTTTGTAACAGTCACATTACTGGCTGGAGAAGGAATTAGAAAGAGTCCAACGTAGATTTAAATTTTGGGATAAGAATTGAAATGGATGTTATTGGAACCACACCAAATAAAAATAAAGAAATTTTTGTTTTCTTTGTGTAAATGTTTATGTAGAACCTATAAAAATTGTACAAAAGTACTTGTTTCCAAATTCTCTCTGCCTTGCCAAAAAGTAAATAGGAAGACCCATGTTTAGAATAATCTGCCTGTATTGGAGGTGTGTAGTTTCATGACGTTTAAAAGTAGTTGAAACTACGTAGGTTAAGGCAAGATAACCCTAGACCCTTAATTATGTGAGCTATAAAGAGGAATTGGCGGTTATTGTTTATAACAAGCTCGCACAGGTCAACGTACAATTGAACTAATTACAAAGGATGCTAAATGGGAGGAGGAGGGGAAGAAGGGTTTCCACGTTGAGTGTAAGAACCACAATGGCGTAGATGATTCCTGTGGCTGGCCTGGATCGGTTCCCGGTAGTCCGCCAAGGAAGAGAGAATGGGGGAAGCAAGGAGCCGAATTGTGTAAGCCAACGTCGGATGCGTAACACGACACCGGAAGTGATAAGATCGTTACCTGGTACTGCTATTGAACTACAGAATACTAGAGCATATCGAAGTTCAAATGTTTCTAAATTCCTGGAGGACAACAAGCTTGTATAGGAAGAAAGAACGCATTTATAAATACCCACGTATGTGATGTACAACTTGCTTTATTCATACAGACATGCTCATCAGATTTCCGAAAAATGTTGTACACGGTACCACAACGTCGACCACTAACGAAATTTTGATGTACGAAAAATGTTTGTAGATATACGTTTGGCTCGAGGAATATTTGGCATATAGAATCCTTGTACTGGGCGGTGAATGCTCCACTGAAACGAAAATAACATTGAATGAGCTCCAAGGAACCGTAATAGAGTACCCGATGTTTTCAATAAACATAAACTAGTCATTACATTGGAACAGCAAAAGAATAAGAATTTTCGGTGATGATGTTGTTGTCTGTTGGTATCTATCGTCGTTCGATGTTCGTAGGGAACTACAGAAAGTCTCAGATTTCTGCTTGTTGTAATCAATAAAAATTCACTTCAGATGTGAGTAAATGTAAGATAAGGCCTATACCACAGATAAAGAACTCGATACTATCTGATTAAACGATCAAGCGTCAGCACCTGGAATAGTATAAGTAATACTAAGAACTGATGTGATAATCACGCGAAAGACTTAAATTTCCAGGAAGGATTCTGCGGGAATGCTTTGTACCTGTAAACGAAATCGCATACGAGACGTCAGTACGGTCAATTGTAGCGTATTTTCCCATTGTTTGGAGCTCTTATGAAGTAGGCTTGACGCCAGATATCAGCCTAATTAAAAGACGTGCTGTTAGCATCGTAACCTGTCAGTGTAGACCATGCGAAAGTCTAACAGATATGCTCGGGAAAATTAAATGGGAATCTGAAGAGGACAGACAATGCAGTTCTCTTGAAACTCTGTTGGGTTAATGGAGAGAAGCTGTTCTCGAAGAGTGCTGTGCGGCCATCAAGCTACCCCGTCGTGTATCTCGCACGAAGGACCAAAAGGATAAAAAAAAAGCTTATAGCACATATAGACACATTACACGAACTGAATAGTTCAGAAAATTGATAATACAGTGAGTTTGAAAAAGACGTCCCTAGCTTTTAAGTATAAAGTTAATGGGGAAATTAATGAAAAATTACATTGAGTATATTGAGTATATATCATGAAAAAGAATTCCTTCAAGTTTTGTCTAATGTTAGTATAACGTATTCGGGCCTCGAACACACAAAACATGGATCTGTTCAACAGAAAAATTCTCGGTCTACTTGGTGATTTTGCATTTGAAACACTCCTTGAAAGTTTTCCTTGGAAGATTTTAGCCAAGACGGATAGTTTTTGCTGTAGGTGGCTCACCACCATACTGACGTCCAAAATTACTATGTGCTATTATAGCTGACTCAGTTTTCACAAGCCAAATAACACAGTGCGCTTTCTGCTGCGAAGTACACGTAGTTGCTTAGTTGCTCTGCAGCGCGCAGCACGCACGCACGCCTGGACTGAACTGAGGGAGCAGAGGAAGAAAACAGCACTGCTGCCGGCTCAAGTTTTAAGCAGACCTGCCAATTGCAGGGGTGCCAAACCTGAATCGTGTATGTCACTTTGCACAGCTTCTAAGACACATTAAAACTAGGGAGTTCTTTTTCCAACACCCTGTATTTGTACAGTGTACTTTCCACCATGAACTTTACAGCGGCTTCCGAAGTGCACATACGATGTAGCTACAGAAATTTGGTAATCGAGATGATACAGTTGCGTTATACACGACACTTGCCAACCTCACTGATGCCAGGACGTCATACACTGAACTGTGTTGAAGCAAACAAGAAGCTTACCAGAATTCGATGCATGTCGCATCATGGTCGTTTAACACAATGCGGAAACATGGACCAAAGACAACCTTGCCATAGGGTGACACTGTCATTTCAAAAACACCACTTAAAAAATAAGTGAAGCATCCAGAAGGGGAGGCGGAAACGAAACTTAACGAGTTGAGAGGGTGTGAGATGTTATTGCAACGAAAAAAAATCTAACGAAATTTGCCACTTACCACTATCACGTTTCACCCATCTGGCATGGGCACATGCTCTGACTTAGAGGGGAAGTGTAATAAAACCGTTGTTGCCTTTCCTTAGGCGTGATGGCCAACAACTGTTGATGTTTCAGATACTGACACTGGGACGGAGTTGACGTCTGAGCTGGTCCCACACATGTTCAACTGGGACACATGTGGGGATCTGGCTGACCACAAGGGTACCACATCACGCGGGCAGTTCTTAGGTACACGTACCATGTGTGAACAAGCATTGTCCTGCTGAAAAATGTCGCCACGATACTATTACATCACAAGGCGAGGACTCGGGATGTTCATGACGTACCGTTTTCCTTCCACAGTTTCCTCAACGACCATCATCCGTGATCTGAACGCATAGTTGATAGCTTCGCACACCATGACGCCAGCGGTAACATCGCTATGTCTCTTCAAAACATTGTAAGAAGGGTGTCTCTGTCCTCTTTCTCCAAATTGCCGCCATAATCGCCACCGATGGTAATCCGGGGCACTGCAGGACTGTGATTCATCTGTGAGCACAACACGACGCTATTCGTTAGCAGTCCGCGCTAGCCCGTCACGGCACCAATCCAAACGCATCCGTCTGTGTTGTGATGTTCATGAGACGGTGGTGGTGGTGGTGGTGTGTCGGGGCTTTTGGGCGCTCAACATCGAGGTCATCAGCGCCCTGACACACATTTAAAAGAAACAAATGTGGACAGACCTAAGAAAACTAAAGCACACACTCAAACAAAGCAGGAAAAGAAGGAAAATGCTACCTAAGAAAGTAAAACCTAAGGAAAGGGGAGTGCCAGAAGACTGTGGTATGGACAGGTCAGCAGCATGATGGACCACAAGCGTGATGTGATCCACCCATTCCCGTACTTTATTGTGGCGGTCAAAGACAGCCAACCGAGTGAACAGTGGCCAGTTAGCCCTGCCAATCATCCACAATGGTGGCCGCGGCTCCAGCAATACACCATCCAGGAGATGAATGCGGATAGGGAAGTGATCGCTGGAATGAAGGTCGTCAATGACCTCCCAGTGAACAGAGTCGGTGAGGGTTGGAGAGCAGAAAGATAGGTCAATGGCTGAGAATGACCCTGTAGCAGTAGAGAAATGAGTCGGAGTACCTGTGTTGAGGATGCACAACACTTGAGATGTTAGGAGGCTCTCCAAAATTCGACCTCGAGCGCAAAGAGAAGTGTAGCCCCGCAGGACATGATGGGCATTGAAGTCTCCCAGGAGAAGAAATGGGCGGGGGAGTTGGTCGATAAGATCTGTGAGAGCGTCTAAGGTCATTGCATCCAGAGGGGGTAAATAAAGGGAGCAAACGGTAAGCCTCCGAGGTGAATAAATTTCAACTGCAACTGCTTGCAGGTCAGTATCCAGGGGGAGGGCAGAGGAGTGGTGGTCATTATTGACAAACACAGCGACTCCGCCTTTGGCCCTTTCTCCAGTCAGGTCATCTTTGCGATATGACGTATAGCCCCTTAGTACAGGAGCATCAGATGGTTTTAAATGCGTTTCCTGTAAACACAAGCACAGGGGGCGTTGCCGTGCTAGGAGGTTCAGTTCCTCCACATGTGCCCGGAATCCATTCATGTTCCACTGTATAATGGGAGCCATCTATCAGGGTGGGAGTACCTTCATTCTCACTTTCTGTTGGGGAGGAGAGCCCACAACAGGTGGAGGCTCAGTTTTGGGGCGAAATGATTGCCCCAGTCTGACATCAACCTCCATCGCCGCAGAAGAGGAGTCGAGAGAGACGTCAGGGAGAATGACATCCACATCAGGAGACTGTATAACTGCAGTCTCCTTTAGTGGGCGAGTCTTCACCTTTGTCTTTGGCTTCGATGTTCTGGCTTGAGGTGGCATTGGAGCCAAAACCTCAGAAGCAGTAGCGGGTGTAGCAGTGCCGGGCAGTGCACTAGACTGGACCCGGGAAGGGGCAGGAAGTTCCATGATGTTAGCTACCACAGCCTGGTCAGATGGCCGAGGGGGAGCAGCAGGCTTCACAGGAACGGCAGCAGCACACGTACATTGACAAGCGCAGGTGCTAGTGCAGACAGTAGCAACCTCCGTTTGTGTAGCGGCATCGGTTTTCAAGACTGGTTGTTTGAGAACGGAAGAAAAGGAAGCAGCGAATGTGGGCGGCTGCATGGACTTGTAGATTTTCTTCGCCTCACCACACGGGATGCGTTTTGTAGTTTTTAGTTCCTGGATCTTCCGTTCCTCAAGGAAAACTCTGCATTCCCTACTCCACACAGGGTGATCCCCAGAGCAGTTGACACACTTGGGAGGAGAGGAGCAACCAACTCCCTCATGGGCGGCTTTACCACAATTCCCGCAAGTGGCTTCCCCTCTACAGCCGAGAGTAGTGTGTCCAAAGTGTTGGCATTTGAAACACCGCATGGGGTTGGGGTAATAAGGCCGTACACTGAGACGTAGGAAACCTGCCTTCACATGCTCTGGCAATTTGGTGGTGTTAAATGTAAGGATAAACGAGTCAGTCTTTATGAGAGCACCATCCACCCGTTTCATAATGTGTTGCACGTCCACAATTCCTTCCCGGGACCATTCAGCCCTCAGTTCGTCTTGGGGAATTCAACGAGATCTCTGCAAGTCACAACACCCTTGCTGTAGTTCAAGGTGTTGTGAAATTCAGTCTCTATCGCAAACTCCCCAAGAAATTGTGCCTTCTGAAGGTTCTGGACTTGCTGGAAGCTAGATGTTTCAACCAACAAGGTGCCATTTCGCAAGCGCTTTACAGATTTTAATGTGCCAGCAATACCTTCTAAGCCCTTCTGTATATAAAATGGCGAAACTTTTTCAAAACTCCCATCTTTTCTTTTAATTATGAAAAACACATTCTGCGAAGCAGCATGCGTTCTGTTACTACTACCTGAATCAGGAGGACTGGCTACACGAGCCCTCTTGTTGGATTGGGTGTTAGAACCCACCAGCGATCCACCCTTTCCGCTGGCAGGAGAAGAATAAAAGTTCGAGGGTTCCATCTCGGTCCCACGAGCAGCTAGGGAACTAGAAGTCCACCTAGACAGAGCCCCGCGTGCCTAGGTAAGCCTTATACAACTGGGGCGCGGCAGGTGCCCCAGAGGTTGCCCGCTTGCGACTGTTCCACCCCAACAGCCATGCATCTTATAGGCGCGCAGCACACCGTAAGATTGAGGGGTTTTTATAGAGGTTTACCTTCCTCGCAATCCAGGCGGTCAAGCCAAGATTACCATTCCCCGCAGCACACAACGTTCCACCGCCGCGCCATGCGGTGGTCGCTGAAGCATGTCCGGTGGTTACGGTGACAGGAGACTGGTGGCGCTGACCAGTCCCCAGCTCAGGACCCCGGGGTCGCCAAGCCCGTACTCAGCAAATGAATGCTGAGCCCTTGGGGGGTCATGAGACGGTAATTCCGTAGTCTGGCTACAGCTGGTCTCAGACGAAAGGTGCTGCATGACGCAGAATTTTGCAGGGAGACCATTAACTGTCTCGGATGCGGGCGCAGATGTGAAGAGGTTACTATGTGCTTGGTGCAAAATGCGGCGATCTTCCACTGTGGTGACCAGACGAGTCCTACCGGAACATAGGGCCACTGCCTCATCGGAAGGCACAACAAACCTGTATGTTGTACTGTTTGACGTACCAGACAAATGGCGACCCACAATAATGCCCGTTTTAAGCTTCAGGTGCTGGTAACGCTGTCTCATGTCTCATAAGAGTACACGGCATCCCCGTGTCCTTCACAGTGACCACTCAACATACGACGCTGTTCGCGCCACTAATATGCACCATCAGGCCTGAAAACAACACCAACATCACTAATACACGCTTTTTGATGTTCCCTGTCACAGAGAATTGAAACTTTAATCATTTACGTGTGTGTACGTGTAACATATGACGACGTTTTCTAGGTGCTTCACAATTTTTTTATCAGGCAGTGTATTTTAGTACTCCAGTATTCGACACGCCCAAGCAAAAGGCGATAAAGAAACTATCAAACTAGATTTTATGTCGGCCGCGGTGGCCGAGCGGTTCTAGGCGCTTCAGTCCGGAACCGCGCGACTGCTACGGTCGCAGGTTCGAATCCAGCCACGGCATGGATGTGTGTGATGTTCATAGGTTAGTTAGGTTTAAGTAGTTCTAAATCCTAGGGGACTGATGACCTCAGATGTTAAGTCCCATAGTGCTAAGAGCCATTTGAACCATTTTTGAAGATTTTATGTGTGCGTGACACGACGTGAGAGAGGTAGAAAGTAGAGTTGAAACTGCCTCCTTTCAACGTTATTTGTATAGTATAATTATAGCACATTGTTTTCTTGTTTGATAGTTCAAAAGCATTGCCAGCGTATAATATAAGTGATAATTTTGACGAGCTCATGATACATGGTTCCCGTTCGAAAGTGCAACGTCCTGCTGAAAATAATAATTTTAAAAAAGTACTATCTGTCGATATCCACACATTATTCAGAATAAAGGGTTAAATCACAAAAATATATTTATGTTTGTAGTTTTTTGTGTCTTTTATTTTACAATGCAAGACCACAATTAATTTCGTTAAGTTCTGTACGCCTCTAAAACCTGTCCCGCATAGTCTCGGCGAGTAGTTATGGTGTGGAACACGTATGAGCTTCACAAAATATTTACAGAAACGCGTAAATCCCATCAGCAGTTTACCCGTGATAGGACACTGTCGGTTCCGCATTGGACGGCACGAAATCATTAACGCTTTCGGCGCGAACTAACCGATACTGTTTACCCTGGGCAACTGTCTGTGACGTCACAGGCGCACCTAACGGCACTCCCAGTGTTTGTCGGAACTGGTGGCGTGTTTGTTAACAACTGGATTCGCTGAGGGCCCAGCTGATGAAGGCAGACTACAGCGATATCGCCCACTCGCCGTTACTCGTGCAAGTAACCTATAGTGACAGGTTCGAATGCAGAACCGTTAGTGCAGGCATTCTTGTCTCTTGTTCAACACGAACTCTGAAAAAGATAAAAGGATGGAAATTCAAGAAACCAGTGTTAAAATGTTGTTTCGAGAGCTGTTTGAAGAAAGGTATGGAAAGATGTGTTTATAAAACCAAACACAGTGCAGCAGCGCACTCATCTTTTCGTTTAATCTCTTACGGCAGCTCGCCCTTTGCACCCCTTTAAGCTTTATTTTGTCAAGGCAAACGCAGTTTAAAAGCGTTTTTCCCTAAAAACAGCTAGATAGGCTAAATACAGAAAAATACTGTGTATATAATTATGGAAACGTTGGTACCAGGCACTACACTCCGGCCGGAAGTAAAAGTGAATGCTGACAAAAGTGCTGCAAAAAGAAAAGGAGAATACATCGTTTTAACATAAAGAAAAACGTTGGTTGTATCTATGTCTTTTTAGTTATTCCAGCGATATATCTATATCCATGGCATTGTGAAATTTTACTGCCTACTGCAACTGCAAGCATTTAAAATGTACAAGTATTGCGAAAACCACTATGTCGTGCACAAATTCTGATGAACAGAGTCTTTCATAACGTTTAATAACGAGGAACTTTCCTGCATTATGTCAGAATCACTATGGTATACAATGTATCTCAAACTGGCAAAACTGACTGCGCGTACACTAACAAAGACGTCTTTCTGAAATGTGGCCGAATTACTCCTCTGGCATGTCCGCAAGTAGTAATGGCCTAATTTTTCTGTTTTAATTTGCTCGCCAGTTACTGCCCAAGAAATGACCCGAAGCACACGTCAAGTATCATATTTGTTTCAACCGTCCGCCGTTTTATTATTTTATCAAATTAAAAAAAACTGTGCTGTTAATACGTGCACAATATCCTATAGATTAAGTTTTTTTTTTACTTCACATTACACTTACAGCTGTAGGATTCAGTCATGAGCACTCATCATTTTACACAGAGCATCTTCAGCTTCTCGGATGTGGGGACTTAAAGATGGCTGAATTACTTTAAAAAAATCAGAAAATGTGCAAAAATCAGTGAATGATGTGGAAGAAGACTTACGGTGATTGCTTTATTAGTTAAAAATTGTAAAAATTGCTTATATTATACGTAAGTGAGGAGAATAAACCCTTATTAGAAGTGACAGAGAAGAGACGCGAAGTTTATGAGAGTGCGAGTTTCACAGGAATCTAAACTCTAAGAATGAAATCGAACTTCACGAAAAGTTTACTAAAAATCTGAAACAAGTCAGGAAGCAAATATGAATCGGATCAGCAGTCTGACCTATCACACGTAGTCGGAGGTTCGAGTCCTCCCTCGGGCATGGGTGTGTGCTGTTCTTAGCGTAAGTTAGTTTAAGTTAGATTAAGTAGTGCGTAAGCCTAGGGACCGATGACCTCAGCAGTTTGGTCCCATAGTCCTTACCACAAATTTCCAAATTTTATCACACGTAGAACAGACCACGTCGTTCTCAAAGATCAACAGATGTAGGAGATATTTCGGAACTACTCGTACCATAAGGGAGTACTAAAGGGCTATAATAAAATGAGTGTATACGATCTACAAGAAACGTCGGCAAGTCCAAAAGGTCTTTTGCAGACGTTTCTGTAATGTATTGGAAGAAGAAATCAAGGGAAGATTTTCAGAAAGTGGATGTTTGGTGCAGGGACTATCAATTGACTCGAAACGTAAATGAACGTCATTTATTGTGTGTATACAGGCGAATAGATTTGCTGAAGTTCGATTACAGTAGCGTTGATAAATTACTAGCAACAGTAGTAATTGTAAAAGACCTAGGAGTAAGAGCTCTTAACGATAAAAAATTGGAATGGCCAGATAAGAATAGTTCCCAGAGAAGCAGACACTAGCCTGAAATTCATTGGGAGAGTACAACACCCTTGTTTCATCGAACATTAGTCGTTGGTCTGGGAGGTGGTTTAATAAAAGAGACAGAGAAGATCCAACAAAGGGCTGCGCGTTTGGTCCTGGATTTATACCAGGACGCTATGGAGATGTTCGATAAACTCCAATGAGAAACACTACGAGACAGCCATTCTACACCAGTGTTAAATTCCCAAGAGCGTACGTTCCATGAAGAGCTGAGCAGCATTTTATTTCCTTCCAAATATGTCTCGCGAAATTACTTCAAAAAATGGTTCATATGGCTCTGAGCACTGTGGGACTTGACTTCTGAGGTCATCAGTTCCCTAGAACGTAGAACTACTTAAACCTAACTAATCTAAGGACATCACAAACATCCATGCCCGAGGCAGGATTCGAACCTGCGACCGTAGCGGTCACGCGGTTCCAGACTGTAGCGCCTAGAACCGCTCGGTTCGACATTACTTCCACGAGTATTTCAGTGACGTCGGAACTCATGCGGAAACAACCGAACCGACATTCGTTCTTTCCAAGCACAATTGGCGTCAGGATCTGGAAGTACGGAAATGGAACCACGGTCACCCATAACGTAATGTGGTTTTCAGAATATGGATGTAGATGCAGCTGTATGGTAATTTCACAAACATCTCCCGCAGGACTATAACGGTAAGATTCTCTCTGTTGTTCTTAACGCAGCACCTGGCAATGCAACTGCGCGATTGATGTTGGCACATCTGTATTGTATAAATAATCTTCTTTCTAATTTAAAAGTTCGTCTCATTGTACTTACTTCTCCAAACAATGATGTAACGCCAGAGAAAAGAATAATGAAAGAAAGGTTACAGGCTGACTGAACTGTATTTATTACGAAATATAGTGCGTACTAGAGTGCAAAAAACTGATATACAAATACAGCTACTATTTGCACTTACTACCGAACTGTGGTACGCAAGGCAACATATGCATCCAGCGTATTTCCCGACCTAAAGAAATTCGTGACTTGAACTGGATAGAACATGCCACGTGGTTACAGTAAAAGTGCAGCTGCTCATAGAGGTCCAGTGTCGGTTATAATTATCATATTGCAGGGAAACTTGTAGATATGCTAAAGAGTAAATGCGGAACAGATTTACGCTAGAAAAAAAATAGTTCCAATTTTGACCATCAGGTGCAAATCTGGCGCTGTTAATGCACGAAAGACATATAGAAATGTTATTTCAAATTGCGGGCAACCGCAGCCAAATTTTCGTATTTTGAATGAAATTATCCGCACTGGTAGTAAAATACTTTTTATTAAAAGTCAAACCGGTTTCTTGTTAATTTGAAGACGCACTCTCAGCTGATCTCTATAAAATTAATCAGCAATTTTTTTCAAAGCATTCTTAACAATGGTCTGAAGAATAAATCAACAGTGAAAAAAAGGAAGTATTTATTGCAGTAGTTGAAGAGTACTCACAGCGATCGATTTTTAACAAGTTACAGCGGAAAGGTAAATGCCATTCACGTCAAGTTGTAAACAAACAACGCGCTGAAAACGGCTGTGTATAATTAAACATGAAGGAGATAGCAGAACCTATAAAATTAAAAACTGGATAAGAAGCAAACAGGCCAAACAATTCTGTACACTAGTCAAGCACATAGACGATTTCAATGTATGAAGGCGATAAACTAGAAGAGACCTGCCGTGCCACGAGTATGCGCGTGGTTGAGCGGCAGCATACAAGGCATTACTTACCGCTCTGCAATGCAGAAGATGCTTAGAAGCGACGGGAGAAAAACCGTCGCTATACAAAGCGTGAAGGGTGGAGGCGACTGTGCATGCGGTGAACTACGAAAATAAATTATTTATCCTTATTGATTTAGTACGAGTAACCTGTGGATGCGTCTTCAATTGATGTGACACTGCTCGTGACGTTTAATAAAAAGCATTTTACAGCCAGTGCAGGTCGTTTCACTCAAAACGTATACAAATATTTCCATGTGTAATGGATTATGAACAAGGTCAAACAAGTGAGAAGTCGTAATGTTTATTTTATTATTAACCACTACAAACACAATTTGTTAATTTGGTCACCGAAGACGTGGACGAGATGCAGCATCCGTAAAACGACGTCACCAACAGTCACTCGCAGCAGAATCTGAGCAACGTGTTCTTCTATACTGGCCTGCAGAACAGTAAGAGATCGCGTACGGGACTACAAGTCCCACCGCCACACCTTCACCTGCCCATGTTAGGCAAAATTTTTCTGCCTGACTCATGTAGCACTATCACCGTCAGAGGGTGGTACGGGACTACAAGTCTCATCGCCACACCTCCAAAGTGAATTGCAGTGACGCAGTCACTGCCCTGTGGAAATTTACTGCCTCACCAACACAGTTAGACCGCAATAGACCGGTGATGCTGTATTGTAACATATCACCCCGGACTACAAGTCCTAGTAAGAGATCGAACGTGTTCTTGGTATGTGCGTTCTGTTAGTTGTTGCTATCATCAACCTTAATGTGGTCATCAGTAAAATCACGTGACAGAAATATAGAGATGCCTATCTTCAATGTAATTATTGGCATCTATTCAACTCTATCCACTGAAAGTAGAAATCATGTGTTGTACAAGGCCCCCAAAACGCGTGGACTTCACGGTACACCTAACAGCACTGCAGGGCTTACTTTCTTCGTGGAAGAACGGACCCGAGAATAAAGGTGCCTGTAAATCCTCACCATACAGTCATATGCATAACACATGTTTTAATAGTACCCCAGATTCGGCAGTTCTGTGTATTCACTGCGAGCCGTGGGTAAAATGTGCATCGTCACTCCATAGAATATTGCCCGGCCTCGTTTCATCAACTTCTATCCGTGCTGGGAACCGAAGAGCACATTCAGGACGTTACTGAGGATCATAGGGTTTCAGTTGCAGCGTCGTCTGGGTACTGTACGGTTACCGGTCTAACATACACCGTACTGGTCACCATGCGATGGACAATTTTCGTGACGCTGCACGAGCACTAGAACTACCCACGGCAGGTGCAGCATGATCAGATACGGAACAGCAACATCAGTAGCTTCCACCGGGATAGGGCGCCTTCTTCTTCCAGGTGTCAAACGAGGCTCACCCGTGTTTTCGAATTTCATTACCATCTTCGTTAAACCATTAATGACATCGGACCTCTCCAGATATTCCAGTCGGCAATACTCTCTCAATACTGCAGTGTAATTATTGTCGTTCGCACAAAATAGGTTCACATACATCGCACGGTCTCTCTCTTCGATAGCCGTACTATTCAGCCACGTTATGGCTTGTCAAATGACAGCGTTGGTGGCATACGGTCGTACAAACAATGTACCTGGTACCTAAATTGTATCTAATTATTTTCCATTGTACACAGGTTCCACATTAGCGTATCTATTCAGATTCGCTGCCATACGACATTTGCAGCCCACACAGGATCTCAGTTAGTGTTAATTACTACCACCAGCTACTAAGCGTTAATCAGCAACGAAATACGGGTCGAAAACAAAGGAAGTTAAAATCTCCTTTTTCCTGAAGCCACAGGGTAGACTTTTGATGTAACTTACTGCAGTCGCAGAGTAACAAGCGGATCTACTAAAAATGCAAGTCGTAGAGACGAACCTCTCCTCTTAGTGTTGTGGCACTCCGTTTTGTTGCAGTAAAAGTGATGGACATTGCTACTTTTTTTCCTGTTTTTTTCTCAGATTTCCGTTTGAGAGATTGCATTTTATAACTTCACATTAGTTTCTGGTTCTGCGGCTGCATATAATACAGAACAAAATATCATCGATGGATGAAAATGCAGAATATAAAAAGAGTGAAAAAATACGAACAGGGAAATGAAAAAATAAATGATAGTCATGTTTTTAAAGCATGTCTGATCGATACAACAATACGCTGCCATGAGTTAAAAGTTACCTGCAGATACTATGAGTGAGTCTCAACACGCTATGACACTGAAGTAAAGTATTACTTGATAAGCGTGCTTCAATGTATTCTCATTTCATCACTCCTCTATGGCGAAGCAACTGATGACCATGTTGCTGATTAGAAAACGATCTCCCCCCCCTCTCCCCCCCAAAAAAACCCGACTAGGACTTAACTTCCTGTTCTGGATATCAACGTGGTCAATTCGTCAACTACAAGAACCATTCGTCAACTTATTATTGTTGTTTACAAAAGTACATTAAACTTAATTTGGTCACGACTTACAAATAGTCTGGAAGGTGTATAACGTAAACGCTCTTAGACCTTTAGAAATTTCGAAAGTAAAAGACATATCGTAGATTAATTTATTAACAAAATAAATGCAATCTTTTTCGTATAGGAACAGGTTTGCATAGACTTGGAAACGTATTCCTCGTGGAAGGTGTCACCTGTGTTAAAAGTCCTTCGAGGCGTGCTACTGCTACACCATATTAAAAATACGCTTAAAAACATTGCAATTCTGTTTATGCTAAAATAGTGTTTGTTATAAACCCTCTATCATTATTGTTGCTTTGAGAACCGTCAAGGTAAAATCCAACAATACCATATATTCACCTGACATAAATATTCACTTGACGGAAGTTATTAAATTCGAACAGTTAACATATTTTACAGTTTCACTGGAAGCGATCTTGATTCTTACATTCGTATTGGATATCATTGCATTCGGACTCACACATAATTATGATGAATCCATCTTTCAATCGGGACTAGTGATCATACTTCAACCGTTGCCAGATGTTGTATCGTCGACTTTTTACTGTAACTTGCAACAAAAATATCATCTGGATGTATATTTGTCGATTAATATTTCTCCTGGAACCGAGCACTAATTTTTTTCACTAGAAGCACTTGAACGGCGAAAAATAAGCATTTGAGTACATCGTGTGAAATTTAGTTGACAGAAAATCTTCCTATTACAATTTTAAACTATAAGCTTTGAAACTGCTCGTATCACTAACAGATGAACGTAAGTTATAATAAACGACTCTGAGTGTAATTTCGAGTATGAAAATTTGTGTACGGTAATAACGTTCCACTGTGAGTATTCATAATCCATTCACGCACAGTCGTGTTGCCTGTCAAGCCACTTGCGGGCATAAAGTGGCTGAGCCTGTTACTTTTGGTATGTAGCTCCAGGAGGCTACTTAAAAAGAAGTGTGACGCAAATTATTCAAATTCCCGATAGGTATGTTCACGCCATGTTAACGGTTCCCGGAAGTCGTTACAATTATGTAGGATACTTGTAACATATGCTGCTTCCTCCCTTTATGCCTATAGATTATCGGCATCTATGTGGCAGTTAACCACTACAATTTATCTTTTGCCAGACTCGTTTCACGATAATTTAGTGAGGAACTTTTAGTGGCCTGAAATTGAAGGAAGGGATCTGACAGAAAACTAACCTCACTTACTCAGTTCAGTATAGGCAGACAGAATCTAAAAGGCTTTCGTATTAGTAAAAACTTAAGTTAAGCAAAATTCTACTTTCAGGCATTGCAAACCATAAATACAGACTGTTACGGTATACGTGCAGATATTGCGATCATTGGTACTTTGATATGAACCAATTTCAGGTTGTAAGTTGTTCTTTCTCTAGCAGTCCACCCGCAAGTACATCACTTAATTTACTACCTGACTTCTCTGTATGGTCGTAACTGCACCGATAAGTGGACTACGCCTGTCGCTATAGACTTTCCTTTTGCCTAAAAATTCCACACGTGAATAGCTATCCTGCTGTCCAGGGGGAAATCGACTTTAATAGCTTGCTTGCGACACGCGTCGTAACCAAACTAAAAACATACACCAGTAATATCTATAAGTATTAGTCTGCAGACGAAGTAAATACTTACGTATTGTTGCTCAACATACTGCCCACAGTCATGGCTAGAAATATCTGTAGTTATATCCCTAACACACTGAATCGTCAAATTGGAGAGTGCAAACGAAATTTACACATTTTATTGCTGAGAGCAATGAAATAAACTATTACTTAACTAAAAATTCATACATTACGGATTTGTTGACTATGTAATACGTTTTTTGCTCAGAATGACAGTTGTACTGAAGTTTAATTAATATTCTATTCATTCACTAAACATCAAGAAGTCTTTTTCGTGTTACCCCAATGTGTTCACCAGAAATTCGATTTCATTGAGAGACTTTTGCGTTTATGGAGAGTAGGAATTAGTCACCATGAACTTCCGTTACACAGTTCTGGGCAACAGTGGATATTCAGACATGGAACCACCGGATCGCCAATGTACTCTGCGGATGTCAGATGTTTTTAATAAACGAGCAGTGCACTTCGATACGGGTAAGCGACAACTTGGTTCAGGAGCGACTGTAAGAATGATATCATTGGAGGTATTTGTAATTTACCTTAAACCTGTATGCTTTAAAGACAATCATAAGAGTTTATTATTGTGTTACAGAGAGCAGCCAGAAGATTCGCAGGAATTAAATACTGTCGAGAATAAGTAAGACTGAATACAGGAATTATTGATCACTGGCTATCAAACACACCAAGAATGTCAAGAGTCGTATCACCTTGTGGCCATCTAATAATACTACTCGTATACGAAGGAGATGATGTATAAATGTGATCTATTGTTGAGAATGTTAGATTGGTTTCCCATCTGCTATGGAACAAAGAGCTGTGGCAGACAACAAGTTATGACTTAAATGGAGTGCTGTGTAAATGTTCATATTAACTGTACGTCCTTGCATAGGTATAGTTCCATAATCGACTGAGTTGCGACTCTGAAATTATACCAGTGAAACCCAGGACGT
Organism: Schistocerca serialis cubense; assembly: GCF_023864345.2. NCBI lineage: Eukaryota > Metazoa > Arthropoda > Insecta > Orthoptera > Acrididae > Schistocerca > Schistocerca serialis. The sequence continues at coordinate 637,072,552 of NC_064638.1, forward strand.
ATAGAAAAACAACTTTCTGCCTTTCTAGTAGTTGAGTAAAATTATTATACCACAGTAAACTACTTTTGGAGGAAGAACCTATTTTCGAAGAAATAACTTATGAAGTGTTGTGGTTGTTCGTGCCTTAAAAGAATGGGCTGACAATCTGTAGTGATGTTGGACGTGTTCATATTAAGTGCTCTATCCTTCCTTGGTTAAAGTTGTTGTACAGGACAACCATATAGGGTGGCGTAGTTTCTATTTTAGATTATCAGCGTACTTCATTTCATTTCATTTTTACACAATAAATAGCCACAAGTTAATAAACGATAGTAGATTTCTCTGCTCAAATAATATAAGGAGTGAAGGGTTTCTATAACCATATTGTCTATGATTTATACGGTGCGCAACATGTACCATATAAACATTGATGGTCTATCTTAGAGCACACTTTGCCCTTACGACAGAATGCAACTGACCAATTCTTTGCGCCTTACATGTCAGTAGATGATAATCTGCTATTTTCAGGACATATGCAGGCTGCTAGGTAGAAAGTAATTTCGACTGAAGTCCATGAATTGATATAGAAACGAGAAATTCAGCTATTCCAATAGCAAACGTGTAAACCAATTTGTGCCAAAATATTGGCTGTACAATTTATTAACAAAGTAAGATACGTGGTGAGATTTACACTATTCACGGGCCACATTACCGATTTGGTGTCGATCCTTCAACTGACGAATACATTTCGTTCTGCTGCTACAACAAATGTTTGTGGTTGGCATACATACCTATTTAGTTAACATATTATAAGTAACAATACATCACTGGAGACATGGAGAAGATGAATATTTTGTTCAGGTAGCACGGAAATGGAATGACCCAACACATTCTACTAACACCGATAAGAATTTTTAAGCGGACTCTCTACACATATTGTGTAAAACAATTAATTCAATAATATTTTATTTTAAGAAAAAATTCTTTCCTCTTCTAACCAAAAATATTTTCTAAATATTGAAAAACGTTAGAGATCAATCAAAAACAGAGCACATTTTGACAGTATTACTGACCATACTTGAGCAGTGCTGCGGATTCCCTTGTAGCTAGTAGCAATAGTTCATTCCTATTGTTGTACGAGTCACATTTATTATATCGAATGTAAATCATACGGTTACAGTAATCTTGTGAGCACTAAGCGACAATAGACAGGAGTCTATATGCCACGCGGAAGCTACTTCTAATGCAATCCCACAACCAAACTAACCTGATTTTAGTAAGAGGTATGTTGCAGAAATCGTTAACTGCAAAAAGAATGACGCAGTGTGTCGCACGGTTAAGAAATGCCGCTCACGGCGTACTGCATGCGCGCTTAGCGGCGGGCGCCAGAGAAGCAGCCAACCCGCGCTACAGCCGCGACTACCTGTTGTCTGAGACAGACAGATGCCGGCACACGCTCACACCTGGCGGAGTCAAGGCGGCGACGCGATGGCCTGCCTCTGCCACAGACGGCATCGCTTTCCGCTTAAGCAGTGCCGTCCCTCTTCTGTATTGGCTTCACATTTAAAACAATGAAATGGTAATCTAGCACTGTAATGCAATACCTAACTGAACGTTGCAGATTCCAACACAGAGCCGTACGGCAACAAGGGAACGCCTGTTACTATTCGTGACAACTTTAATTTCTCACGGTTTCCACTTTCGTAAAAAACACAAAGTTTCAGGAATCGAAAACGAACATTTATGAATGTGTTGTGTAACTTATGGGCTGTGCGGCTGGTCCAGGTGGAGGTTCGAGTCCTCCCTCGGACATGGGTGTCTGTGTTTGTCCTTAGAATGATTTAGGTTAAGTAGTGTGTAAGCTTAGGGACTGATGACCTTAGCTATTAAGTCCCATAAGATTTCACACACATTTGAACATTTGAACAAGTTGTGTAAGTTACAGTTAAGTGCTTCATGCCAAATGCCTGGATTCAATCAATGTATGTTTTCTTAGTTTCTGCGGCCCAGATAAACAGATGTGTGATTTAGCTTTAATTTTAATTTTTTCATAAATGAAACAGGAAATTGTAGAATAAGTATTTCAGTTACGTCTTGACGAGCAGGAAGTATTTGGTGTATATTTCCCAGTGAAAAGGTATATGATTTCAGTGTTTATTTGCTCCTTATAGATTGAATTGTGTGCACATTTCTTGTCGTAATGTATCGTAAATATACGAACAGAGCAGTCCGACATTCAATTAGGCTCAATAGTAACTGGTGGCTGTATTACTTAGAAAATGTTTGTACTTTTCAAGCGAAGTTAATACAGACAGGTTGCTGTTGAAGAAAAAAAAGGCTTACTTCAGGATTATAGTGTAGTCATGAGGAAAGAAATTTCGTACAACTGTCATTTGCTGTGGCAACGGATATCACAATGCCCAGCGATTTGAACCACCGTATATAACAGCCCTGTAAACAGTATGACCCCTTTGGACTTAGCAATATAGTGTCCTAATACTGCTTTACTACACGATTTCCTCGAATTTCTCTTAGTAGTTAAGAGTATAAAAAGGAAATCGCAATCTTATGACGCCAGACGTTTATTTTTCCGTGGGGTACAGTACTTGTATCAGAATGGATTAAAATATGTTAGATTCTTGATAGCTAGAAAATTGGCAATTGTTACGAATTTTAGCGATGGAAAACAAAACCAGTGACCTCTAAAAATTAACTCTAAATGGGAATTTATTTGGTATTAACTAGGATAAATTTAAAAACAATACCCTTTCTACCATCGTTTTTCCTCAAATGGATACTTCGTTAAGCTCTTGAGTGTGTGCTCATTCTCAAATACACAGCGGATGTGAACAGACGATCCACTAAAGTATTATGAAACAGAAATCATACAGCATGCCTAGTTATGAAGAGGATAGGTATCCACCTATGACCACCACATTCGTCAATGTGCAAAGCATGTAATTCCTCTTTAATACCCTCACGAGAAGACTAGGTCAATAACACATTTTACAGCTGACGACAAGCGCTCACTCAAACCTACCTAGTAGTGCTTGAGAAAGTACTCTTTTAAATTAATACGTTGCTAGAAACGACGTATTTTGATGATAAACGCAAAAAAAATTATTGGTGTTCTTGAACCTTGCCAAACATTTTTATTCGTTCGTGATAACAGCAGAAAAAAAGTGATATTGGCACATAATAGCATGCTCCGCAGTTCTTTAAGTTTACGCAATCCGTTAATTCGAAACGTGACCAACGTTTCAAATACTCTTCAGCGGTTCACCTCGGAGGCAATGCTGTGAAGTGCTGTACCTCAAGAATTTGCCTGGAGCCTCGATTGCGGCCTGAGCGAGCAGCGGCGGCCTACCTGATGGAGAGAGGGGAGGCTCCGCTGGATCCCGCGCGGACGCCGTGGTCGCTCTGCCTGCCGCGGCTGCCCCTGCGTGCACGCTACTCGGGTCGCAGCTGGCGCCGCGCGCTCTGCGCATGCGCGCCGGCGGCTCCGCTGCGCCTGCCATTCATGCCCGGCCGCCTGGCTCCGGGTCGCCGCCTTCCCACGCGTTGCGGACTTGCCTACCCGGTACCTCCTCAGCGCTGCCGGCGGACTTGCAACACACGTTTGCTTTATTCATAACACCACCGAGAGTGTTCCACTCGTATCTCTGTGTGATCACCTGCCGACCGAGATCTTGTGTTATGCATGTGGAGGACTGGTTATATAAGGATGAGAGGACCGCCCTCATAGTCTACGTACTTGAACAATGTTGTAGTCTACGTACTTGACATTTAGGGGGAGCAGCGATCTGCTGTTGTTTGCTGATAATGTAGCGTGGCACGGTGTAATATGTTGATATTTCCTTGCTACTGTAGTATTACCTTGAAGCTGTGAGAAAGGAGGACAGGCGTTCCAAAACGCGGAAGCAGAGACGATGCTGAGGGCAGACTAAACTAGGAGAGATGTTGTTACATGAAGTAAACAGTAAGGGGAGAGCCTTGCGAAAATGCAGACGTCCACAGACGCGGTGCCAGGGCGTTAGTTACTCTTCAAGGAATTAACATGTAACTTCATATGTCGTCTAGACGCTGTAGTAGGTTGTCACCGTAGAACTCTAACCAACATATTTGATGTGTCTTAAAATTTCCTTTAATTGCAACTTGTTCAGTGGCTGTTTATCTTGTCATTCGGGCCTGAAATTGTGTCATATATTCTAGGCTGCCATAAATATTACTGAGCACTGAGGTCGAAATTGAGCCTTTTTTGTATTGAAAGTTGTTGCTTCCTTGACTAACGACTATAAAATTGGCTACGTCCGTTATAAGCAAACGCAAGCGGCCGAGTGAATCTTAGGACATTTGAGTGATTAACTTCCATAACTCTGGTGCGATATTGACCCTTTCAAAAAATTTAATATCTATTCTTGTAAATATATTTATTATTGAAGTTATTTCAGTGTTAGTCCTCAGGATTTGCTTGGTACCTTTCAAGTCACTTACGCTAATGTGTTTGAGTACCCTGTGATTTCTTGGTTATTACATTAACTTGTTGTTATGTTTTATTGTAAGATTAACCGGTTAATCCTCTTAGTAATTCGTATTGTAATATTCTTGTTCTAATACGCGAGGTTTTGAAGGGGCTGAGGCTACACTCGCATTGAGTTTACCTTGATCTCAGCATTTTCATATGTTCTGTGATTTCTTTTTGAGTCATCAGTCTTCCGACTGGTTTGATGCGGCCTTTCACGATTTCATCTCCTGTGTAACCTCTTCATCTCAGATTAGCACTTGCCACCTACGTCCATCATTACCTCCTGGATGTATTCCAATTTTTGGAAGTCTTTTCCTGATGTCTTAACAAGTGTCCTATCGTCCTGTCCCTTCTCCTTGTCAGTGTTTTCCACATATTACATTCCTCTCCGATTTTGCGTAGAACCTCCTCGTTCCTTACCTTAGCAGTCCACCTGATTTTCAACATTCGTCTGTAGCATCACGTGTCAAATATTTCGATACTCTTCTGTTCCAGTGTTCCCACAATCCACGTTTCACTACCATATATTGCTGTGCTCCAAAAATATTATCTCATAAATTTCTTCCTAAAATTAAGACCTATGTTTGATGCTAGAAGACTTCTGTAGACGAGGAATGCCCTTTCTGACAGTGCTGGTCTGCTTTCGATGTCCTCCTTGCTCCGTCCGTCATTGGTTATTTTGCTGCCTACGTAGCAGAATTCCTTAACCACATTTACTTCGTGATCCTCAATGCAGATGTTAAGTTTCTCTCTGTTCTCATTTCTGCTGCGTCTCAATATTTTCGTCTTTCTTCGATTTACTCTCAGTCCATATTCTGTACTCATTAAATGATTCGTTCCATTCAGTGAATCATTTAATTCTTCTTCACTTTCACTCAGGATAGCAATGTCATCAGCGAATCGTATCATTGGTACTCTTTCACCTTGAATTTTAATGCCACTCCTGAACCTTTTTTCTATTCCCAACTTTGCTTCTTCGATGTGCAGATTGAACAGTAAGAGCGAAAGACTACATCCTTGTCTTTTCCTCTTTTTAATCCGATCATTTCGTTGTTCGTCGTCCATTTATGTTATTCTCTCTTGGTACTTGTACATATTGTGTATTACCCTTATCGCCCTATAGCTTACCCCTATTTTTCCTAGAATTTCGAACATCTTGCACCATTTTACATTGTCGAACGTTTTCTCTAGGTCGATAAATCCCATGAACGTGTCTTAATTTTTCCTTACTCTTGCTTTCCTTATCAACCGCAGCGTCAAAATTGCCACTCTGGTGCCTTTGCCTTTCCTAAAGCCGAACTGATCCTCATCTAACGCATCCTCAATTTTCTTTTCCAGTCTTCTGTATATTATTTTTTCAGCAAATTGGATGCATGAGCTGTTAAGCTGATTGTACAACAGTTCTCACGCTTGTCACCTCTTGCACTCTTCGGAATTGTGTGGATGATGTTTTTCCGAAAGTCAGACGGTATATTGCCAGACTCGTACATTCTACACACCAACGTGAATAGCAGTTTTGTTGCCACTTCCCCCAGTGATTTTAGAAAGTCTGATGGAATGTTATCGATCCCTTCTGCTTTATTTGATCTTAAGTACTCCAAACAGCTTTTAAATTCTGATTCTAATACTAGATCCCCTATCTCTTCTAAATCGACTCGTTTGTCTTCTTCTATCACATCATACAAATCTTCCTCATCATAGAAGCCTTCGATCTACTCTTTCCACCTATCCACTCTCTTCTATCCATTTAACAATGGAATTCCGGTTGCACTCTTAATGTTACCACCCTTACTTTTAATGTCACCGATGAGTATTTTGACTTTCCTATACGCTGAGACAGTTCTTCGGACTATCATTTCTTTTTCAATTTTTTCAATTTTTCATGCAGTCATTTCGCCTTAGCTTTCTGCATTTCCTATTTATTTAATTCCTAAACGACTGGTATTTTGGTATTCCTGAATTTCCCTGAACATTTTGTTTGTACTTCCTTCTTTCATCGATCAGCTGAAGTATTTCTTCTGTTACCCATGGTGTCTTTACAGCTATCTTCTTTGTACATAAGTTTTGCTCTACAGCTTTTGTGATTGTACTTTTTAGAGATGTCCATTCCTCTTCAACTGCACTGCCTACTGGACTATTTTTTATTGCTGTATCTACAGCCTTAGAGAACTTCAAGAGTATCTCGTCATTCCTTAGTGCTTTGTATCCAACTTTTTCTGCGTATGTATTCTTGCTGATTAAACTCTTAAATTTCAGCCGACTCTTCATAACTACGAAACTCTGATCTGAGTCTATATCTGCTCCTGGGTACTCCTCTCAATCCAGAACCTGATTTCTGAATCTCTGTCTGCCGATGATGTAATCGAACTGAAATCTTCCCGTATCACCCGGCCTTTTCCAAGTGCACTTCCTCTTCTTGTGGTCTTTAACAGATTATTCGCTGTTACTAGTTTAAATTTATCACAGAACTCAAATAGTCTTTCTCCTCTCTCATTTCTTGTCCCAAGCCGGTATTCTTCTGGAACCTTTTTCTCTATTCCTTCCCCTACAACTGCATTCCAGTCCACCATGATTATTAGATTATCATCTCCCTTCACGTACCGTATTGCCGTTTCAATATCTTCATATATTTTCTCTATCTCTTCATCTTCAGCTTGCGACGTCGGCATGTATACCTTAACTATCGTTGTCGGTGTTGGTTTGCTGTTGAATCTGATGAGAACAATCCTATCACTGAAGTATTCGCAGTAACACACTCTCTGCCCTACCTTCCTATTCATAACTATTTCCACTATCACAATTTCTACTGCTGTTGTTATCACTGTGTTCTCATCTGACCAGGAATCCTTGACTTCTTTCCATTTCACTTCACTAACCCCTAGTATATCTAGATTGAGGCTTTGCATTTACCTTTTCAGGTTTTCTAGTTTCCACACCACATTCAGGCTTCTGACATTTCACGCCCCGACTCGTAGAACGTTATCCTTTCGTTGATTACTCATGCCTGTTTGTAACGGTCATCCCCTCGGTGTCAGTTCCGTCCCGGAGATCCGAATGGGCGGCTATACTGGAATCTTTTGCAATTATAGAGATCAGCATGATTCTTTTTCGAATATTGGCCACATATCCTGTGGATACACGTTACGTGTCTTTAACGCAGTCGTTTCCATTGCCTACTGCATCCTCTTGCAGTTGATCATTGCTGGTTCTTCAGCCTTTACGGGCAATTTCCCACCCAAAGGGCAAGGGAGTGCCCTTAACCTCTGACTGCCCCTCTGCCCTTCAGGACAACGCCGTTGGCAGAATGAGGGTGACTTCTCATGCTGGAAGTCTTTGGCCGCCAGTGCTGATTATTAATCAAAATTTAAGCGGTGGCGTGTTTCGTAAAGGGGACTGAGGACGTTTTGATTATGATTGAGACTGCCCATTTTTTATAAAAAAAAATGGTTGAGTGGTCAGTTCTGAGCTGGTGAAGACGGGGTTGGCAGGGGTAGAAGCCCGAGGCCTGGCCACGATGCCTCCCAATTCCAATCCCTGAATCACTACCCTGTAGTTTTTGTTTTTTTTGTTTTTCCCTGAGCGGTGTAATTAAACAAAATATCTTTATTCGCACCAGAAAAAATACACCATAAATGCCATCCTTCCGGCGGAATCAACACATTACACTCGTACAAGGCGGGTAAAAGTCTTTGTTAACAAGTTGTCGGAAAAAGTAATAACAATAATACTGAAGTAAGCTAAAAGGTGTGAGGCAATAGACAAGAAGGGAAGAAGGTGCGTGGGTATGATAAGTAAGACTTGCAGGCAGTTTCCCGGCAAATGGAGCGTGGCGGCAGAGTGGGCAGGGGTCAACATGCGAGGTCTGGTCACTGTGTCCACGGCACCACTACCGGGAAAAAGCGCCCAAAAGGAGGGTAGAAGCCAAATAGGAGGGCGCAGTAGATTTGGGGGATTGACCAGCGTGCTCTGATGTAGTGCATAATAGAAAGGAAAGAAAGGAGGCGCGTTTTCATGCTCCTACTCCACTGTGGGGTCCGATACAGAATGTAACGCGAGGAGTCGCAGATGTCAGTATGTGAGGGGGGGGGGGAGGGGGGGGGGGAGGGGGAGTGTCGTCCGCGTGAGCTGAGCAGCGGGGCCGACGTAAACATAACGTGCAGGTAATTAGCGAAGAAGGCGCGCTAGCGAGGTTAGTGCTCGAGTTCACTATGAGCGGTTTGTAACTGCTGCCAGAAGTCAAGGCGTGATTTGTCATCATCACTATACATGTAGTTGATCGACCACTCCTTGCCCCATACAATCGCATGAATTTTGATGGCGGGGAATAAGTATCCTCAGGATGGATAAAATTACATGGGTCAGTCGAATCTGGCGGAACGTGGGGGTAACAGGCAACGAATTGTCGACCAAGTTTCCAGACATCACTGAAGGCAGCACAAGTCAGTTGGTCAAGATCGTCACTCACGAGGTGGAAAATTGAACAAAGCGGAGAGTCTCTAGTCCGATGGCGTGAAGACGTTTATTTGTGGCGAATTTTCGACATGCGACGTGGTACCATGTTGCCCGGACGTTGGAGGGAAGGAACATCTGGTGGATATGACGCCAAACGATGGGCCACCACGTCGATGAATGTTTGTGTTCGATGTTGTTGCTGGATATGTAGCAAAGCAGTGGGGCGTAAAAATCTTTTGGTCGAGGAGAACCCGTGTTCTGTAATTGTGTGTTGGCATAACTGAAGTCGACGATGAAATCAGAAATGTGCGTCAGATGGTGCTTGATGTGTCGATCTGGTACTGGTGGCGTTATGGTTTCGGGCATAAGAATTTCCAGCAAGCTGCTCGTAAGGGAGGAGCACCATTCCACTGCTTGAGCATGGTGGACAAGGCCGCCGCTCGCAGTCGCACATTCACAAGGCCGTGGCCTCCTGCTAGCGGGGGAGGGTACGCGTTTTGTAACGGACCTTAAAGAGCGTACCGGCCGTAAGAAAGCATCCGAAAGCAGCCTGGAGGCTGCGTCCAATAGTTGATGGCAGCAGGAGTACCTGTGCTATCTGGACCATTCTGGACGCCACATGTTGACTGAGGTGCTGGACACGTAAAGTAAGGAGTCGGAGGAGGAAATTTTGTTGCACCACCGCACGGATAATTTAGGGTGCATGCTGAAAGCTGATGGCTGCGGAGCGGCGCACGGTGGAGGCGAAAATGATACCAAGGTATCGTAGTTTCTGTACACATGGGTGCTAAGTCGTCGTGTGAGAGGCCGCGTCCAATGGCCATCGCCTTGGATTTAGCCACATTCATGTTACTAACATCTCCAGTTGCGTACGTTGATATCAAATCAAGCACCGTTTTTGTTTCATTCCGCGAGCGGATCAAGAGGAGGACGTCGTCCGCATACACATGACACCGAAAACTGTGCTGTCGCAAAGTGAGATCAGAAAGGTGTCACTTGACACTCTCGAAGAGTGGCTCAAGGTTTATGGCATTTAGTAGGGTTGAAAGAAGGCAACCTTACCTTATGGACCCCCGGGTTGGCACTGGTCTCTCCACACGGCCATTAACCTGAATCAGCGATGCGGCGATGCAATACAGGCGCCGGATGACATCGATAAAGGCACGTGGAAAACCCATTCGCCTCATTACTGAGAACAGAAAATGATGTCGCACCTTGTCGAACGCACTGTCAAAGTCAATGGCAACCACCGCGGCGTGGAGACTGCACGCCGCCGCCAGTGCAGTTAAATGACAACTGTTAAATGACAACTGTTTGTGTATTAACTGAGCCACCCGGAGATGTCTGCTCCGTCGATAGAATGCTAGGCAGGATCTTGCGGCATCGCGTCGTCAGGAGTCGTGTAAAAATTTTATAGTCTGCGTTAAGCAGAATCAGGGGTCTGTAATGTGCTGTCGTCACTCCCCGTGTCTGTTTATGGATGGGTATAATAATTCGCATGACAAAGAACGGTACGGCGTTCCCCATCGTCATCAGTTCATGAAATATCGTTGTCCACCGTGATGCCATTAGAGAGATGAAAGCGCGTTAAAATTCTATTGTAAGTCCATCGACATTATGTGACTTATTCAGAGCACCTTTGCTGATTGAATCGTGGACTTCGTCGCGTATAACAGGCTCCATCATCTCCTCCGCTTCGTCGCTGGCGAGGGTGCGAGTTACGTGTGGTAACACAAACTCTTCAGCGCGGCTGTTGGTAGTCTCCTCCTGGTACATTGTGCAGTAGTGGTCTACAAAGGCATTGACGATTTCGTCCTGACAAGTGACTTGCTGGGCGCTACAGGTGTAGATCTCGGCGATGAGTAGTTGTCGTCGGTGTTTCCTGTCGGACGTGATATGATGCATAGTGGGATGTTCGTGTTCCGCTGAATCTTGACGTCGGGTCCTCACTATCGCCCCCTGCAGTCTACGGCGTGTCAACATTACAATTTGTGCCTTAATCCTGCTTGATTCCCTCTAAGTTTCAGGGGTGGGTGGCTGGGCAACCAGACTGCGGAGAACGGCGTAGAAATAGTCGCTAGTGTGCCGGCGCCACGCAGCTACTTCCTTGGCATACTGAATCAATGATCGTTGAATGGCAGGTCAAGGTGCTTGTCTGCGCCAGACCACTTGTTGCGGGAGAAGAATGTTGCAGATGTAGGCACAGTGGTCAGAAAAGGCCAAGAGTCAAATTTCTGCACCTTGGACTGCAGGTATGAGTTCCTGAGAGACGTAAATCCTATCAAGGTAGCTCGCGGAATGGCTGGTCTGGTAAGTATGTCCAGGTGCGTCGCCGTGCCGAACTTCCCAAGTGTCGCGGAGCATCAGATCACGGACACCAAGGAGCAGTTCTTGACAAGTGTTGTAGTGGGGCATTTGATCCTTAGGGAGCAGAACACAATTAAAACCACCCCCAAGCAAGTAATGATCACAACATCCAAGAAACAAAGGGGCGATTTCTTCTGAATACAAGTGTACTCTGTAGCGTCTGTGGGTGGGGCCTGACGGAGCGGAAATGTTGACAATACGCGTCCCCATGACGGTGACGGCCATACCTCTGTCGGATGGAAGGTATGTGACATCAGCCACCGGAATGCCTTCTCGGGCGTATATGGCTACGCCATGTCCCAAGTGGTCACCGGGAGAAGGATAAGTGTTATATCCCGCGACGTCTGGAAGAGTGGCCAAGTGTACTTCCTGTAGTAGTGCGATGTCGACGTCCGATGCACATATCATCTCCCGCAGTTGTTGAATTATCACGAGGGAGCTAATGGTGTTAGTGTTGATCGTCGCTACTCGGTAGGTTAGAAGGCGTACCACAGGGGAACTGCATCAGCGGAGGGTGAAGAGGGGCTGGGCAACGGCGCGTCATGCCGTACGCCACCTGACGGCGTTATCGGCGGCGTAACGAGGCTTCCGTCTGGGGTAACTCTGTCCCCAGCGTGTGGTTCGGGCCTTCGTCGACGTCGTCCCTCCACGCCATTGAAGGCACTGTCGTTGTAATGTTCTTACGTTCTACTTAGTTCGTACGAGCGGAGGACGTCCCGGTGGAAGTCGCAACGGTGGGGTCCATGGTTCAGGTGCACCTGGGCAAGCCAACAGAGTAGGCACCGGCGCAGCCACAGCCGGCGTCATGTTGTCGTGAGGTTCTCCGAGGCCTCGTCGGGCCAGACGGCCTCTGGAGCCTCAGGGGGAGGTGATCTGCCTCGTTCAGAGACCGTACGGCGCCTCCTCTTGCGCCTTTTAGGTGAACATTTTTTTCGTGTTCGTCCCTCTGTTTGGGAAGACGGGAGGGAGTCGCGGCGGTCTGAGAGGAAGGCCGTCGCGGGAACGATGAGTAAAGGGACGTCCATATAATCGGGCATCTGGGGATCGGAAGCCGTCGCTTATGGCAGAGGCGCCGGAGTAGCGTCAGGTTGCGAGCGCGACGTGTTGACCTCGGTGTTATCCGGAGCATCAGGAAGGGTCGCCGGTACATAGTCTGTCGGACGGCGGCCGGTGGGAGGAGAAAAGAGTGCCGAAGCGTAGGTGATGGGTAAAACCGTCTTCGGAGTTGGAGGCGCTACGGTGAAGGCTGGAAATTGGGTGATTCATCGCTGAAGACACTCAGACCTGAGGTGGCCTTCTTTGCCGCACCCGTAACACGTCTTGGGTTGGTTGGCATATATGACGACCATACTGCACCCGCTGATTTGCAGGTAAGATGGCACTTGGCGAGGAAGATCGATGGTGATCTTTCGAACACCGTTAAGAATGGGGTACGTTTGGAACTGCGCCCAGTGTTCGGCAGTGTAGCCATGTTCAGTGCAATAGGGGCGGGAAGCCGTGTTAACGTCTTCCACCGGGAGCTCGAATGGGTGCGCATTCCCAAGCCTGCGCGGTCGACAGTGACCACACCGACATTTCTGTCAGTGTGGCAAAAGCGTAGTTCGTGTTTGGTGCCACGAAGTATTCTTTCGCATACCACGTTACTGACGACTTTGACGTACACCGTACTGCTTAATGTGGACAAATGGATGGCCAAGATGTCGGAAACCGAGATCTTAGCAACGTCGTGTAGGAAGCGTTCCACTTCAAAGGCCTTTGGTCGTGTGTAGTCGTTGCAGGAGCTGAACTATAGTGTTGATTTTCTAAAATGATTGGCCATGGTTCAACTACACCTAAACGACACGTAAGTGACGGCCGCTGAAAAGTAAACAACAGCGAGCGTGACCGCTCCGCAGACGAAAACAACAGCACGTCCTCACTGCACGGTGGCGAACGCCGGTCTGTCCTCTTGACCACGGGTGCCCAAGTGATTATAATGCGCGAATTATAAGTGTGCATGTTCGCTGTTGGCCTCCCTAGATGCTTGTACCATTTGGAGCCGCTGTACGGGGTTGTTATCTGTTACCCACGGGTCATAGGGCGTAGCCTATCCGCGTTGGCCGTGTGCGTGCGCCCGGGTTGCGCGCCACTTCCCGTCTCACCGCAGCCTGTGAGACGTTGCGGCATCCTGATTTGCTACAGCGTCCCTCACACGTTGAGTCTCTATCTCGTAGCAATCGGGTATTAATTTAAACAGAAGTGCCCGTTTTTCCAAACCTTCTTACTCAGACCTGACCGGCCGTACCTGTGCTTCCCATGTGTTCCCTCTTTGAAATTTGGTTTTAACGTAATAGTTTTAATATTGGTGCAATGCTCAATTTGTTAAATTGTATTTTATTATTTTTCCATATCAGTATCTTAATTATGTTCAACGGTATTTTCTGATTGATCAAATATTGGATATTTGTGTTGAGAATCGCTCTGTGCTCGTAGCATAAAATATTAGTACTTAACGGATCTCAACTCGTTAGATACCAGATTTGGGCAATTTTATGTTACAACACTTCGGGTAATCTATATTCATTAATGTCAAGCACCCCATTTGGCCAGCCAAATGATGCAATGGTAATCTTTAGCGTCTTTGCTGTCATGGAAATGAGCGTTTGGCGTCATTGGCCGGGAGGCCCCTCGCGGGGCAGGTCCGGCCGCCATATCGCAGGTCTTATTACATTCGGCGCCACATTGGGCGACCTGCACGCCGGATGGGGATGAAATGATGATGAACACAACACAACACCCAGTCCCTGAGCGGAGAAAATCTCCGACCCAGCCGGGAATCGAACCCGGGCCCAGAGGACGGCAATCCGTCACGCTGACCACTCAGCTACTGGGGCGGACTTTGCTGTCATTATATGCACTATATATAATATTTGTCCAGTTAAAGATTATATTCTTGTGATTCTTGTAAATGCAAAATAACTTCGGTTTGCTTTTGTATAACAGTATGGATTCTCCTAATGCATGTCATTACGTTTTAGTAGTTCGTACCATAGACTAGATACGTCGTTTAAAAGCAAGCCTAGTAATCAAAAACACGTTACATGATAAACTGGTAAATGGCAAAGGTCATATATGAGTCCCCAGGCAACTTGTGTCCCTTTATTTTTCAATTACCGAGTGCAGTCAACAGTTATGAAAATAGAGACCGTCGACGAAAACGGTTTGCTTGTGAAGAACATAACTGGATGCCGTACAAATTGCTACGAAATTCCGAGATAACAACTTTATATACGACAGTAAATAAAGGACACTCATAACTGAGTTTCTGTAATACGCAGATAGACCTATCGAATATTTATTTCGTTACTCTTAGATGAACGCGAATTGCAGCCAGATACCATTCAGTTTCATGTGTTGTGTTTCACTTTGCACACTGAAATGGGATCTCTGCGTGCTAGACATTGTATTACCTCTTATGGATATGTGAGAGAATAATTTCTGTGCATTGGTAGATAATGTGTATTTACAATATCGGACCTAACTTATTTGGGAGAAGCGAAACGTGATTAGAGCGCTAATATTTTATATTAATTCTTCTCTACCTCAGCTAATAAAATGATCGTGGTAGTCTGAAACAAAAGTAGATAAGAAGTAATTGTTTTACGTGAATGTATAACTTGCAGTTGCTAAAATCGTTTACAGAGTTTGTCTTTATCGTCTGCGCGTCCACTATTTTGTTTCATAGCATCCAGTGAAATTTGTCAAACGTTTCGCCAATGGCGTTAACGGACTGGCCAGACACGTTATTTAGTACGAATGACAACCTCAGCATGTTTAGAAAAAACGTCCAGCAGGTATTACCAAGGGATAGCAGACACGCAGTCATTTGGAAAATAGACAACAGACTGCAGTATACGCTGCACAGTTCGAACATCAGTCATAATATGCTGCGATGAATATAAAAGCACTATGAAACAAGTGTGATAAGAATTAGAGCTGCTAACGGACATTTCTTCCACGAGCAGTTTCTTAATTTATGTGTCTTATAGTGTGAGAAAGCTCTTAGACGCTTCATAGTACAGTACCTAACGCTAACATATAATGAGCGACGAACTGGTCAACGAAGTCTGGTAGTATAGCGGCATCTATCGTCTAACCTTAATCATTTAGATTTCTGACTACGGGGAGAGTTAAAGACAGGTTTCCTTCTCATTCATCGACACGATGTACATTTTACTAGTCACCAGGGCAGCCATATTGATCGCACCTCTTGGAGATCCATTTCATTGGACGAAGCAGCCAACATCTCAATACGTAATTAGACATATGTTCCTAGGACAGTACTGCATGAACATATATGGGAAACCATTTTTTAACATCCTGTATAGTAATGGGACAGTCCATGCTTGGTACCGGGCTGTTATTCATGTAAGGGAGAGGCAGCTAAGACAAGCCATGGGAAATACACTCCTGGAAATGGAAAAAAGAACACATTGACACCGGTGTGTCAGACCCACCATACTTGCTCCGGACACTGCGAGAGGGCTGTACAAGCAATGATCACACGCACGGCACAGCGGACACACCAGGAACCGCGGTGTTGGCCGTCGAATGGCGCTAGCTGCGCAGCATTTGTGCACCGCCGCCGTCAGTGTTAGGCAGTTTGCCGTGGCATACGGAGCTCCATCGCAGTCTTTAACACTGGTAGCATGCCGCGACAGCGTGGACGTGAACCGTATGTGCAGTTGACGGACTTTGAGCGAGGGCGTATAGTGGGCATGCGGGAGGCCGGGTGGACGTACCGCCGAATTGCTCAACACGTGGGGCGTGAGGTCTCCACAGTACATCGATGTTGTCGCCAGTGGTCGGCGGAAGGTGCACGTGCCCGTCGACCTGGGACCGGACCGCAGCGACGCACGGATGCGCGCCAAGACCGTAGGATCCTACGCAGTGCCGTAGGGGACCGCACCGCCACTTCCCAGCAAATTAGGGACACTGTTGCTCCTGGGGTATCGGCGAGGACCATTCGCAACCGTCTCCATGAAGCTGGGCTACGGTCCCGCACACCGTTAGGCCGTCTTCCGCTCACGCCCCAACATCGTGCAGCCCGCCTCCAGTGGTGTCGCGACAGGCGTGAATAGAGGGACGAATGGAGACGTGTCGTCTTCAGCGATGAGAGTCGCTTCTGCCTTGGTGCCAATGATGGTCGTATGCGTGTTTGGCGCCGTGCAGGTGAGCGCCACAATCAGGACTGCATACGACCGAGGCACACAGGGCCAACACCCGGCATCATGGTGTGGGGAGCGATCTCCTATACTGGCCGTACACCACTGGTGATCGTCGAGGGGACACTGAATAGTGCACGGTACATCCAAACCGTCATCGAACCCATCGTTCTACCATTCCTAGACCGGCAAGGGAACTTGCTGTTCCAACAGGACAATGCACGTCCGCATGTATCCCGTGCCACCCAACGTGCTCTAGAAGGTGTAAGTCAACTACCCTGGCCAGCAAGATCTCCGGATCTGTCCCCCATTGAGCATGTTTGGGACTGGATGAAGCGTCGTCTCACGCGGTCTGCACGTCCAGCACGAACGCTCGTCCTACTGAGGCGCCAGGTGGAAATGGCATGGCAAGCCGTTTCACAGGACTACATCCAGCATCTCTACGAACGTCTCCATGGGAGAATAGCAGCCTGCATTGCTGCGAAAGGTGGATATACACTGTACTAGTGCCGACATTGTGCATGCTCTGTTGCCTGCGTCTATGTGCCTGTGGTTCTGTCAGTGTGATCATGTGATGTATCTGACCCCAGGAATGTGTCAATAAAGTTTCCCCTTCCTGGGACAATGAATTCACGGTGTTCTTATTTCAATTTCCAGGAGTGTATATCAAAAATGAGTAAACATATCTGCGTGCAGTTTTCGCTAAGTTTAGCAGAAAACGATGCGAGTTTTATGGCATAGGCAAGTAATTATCAACGTTTGTAGTTGCCGAATAATGACCCCTGATTTTTGTATTTTTAAATGGAACTATATACTTCTATGTAGCACTGGAAACACACTTCGAAGAGCAGTTCAGCGATATTAATTTGCGAAACTTGATCACAGCTTAACGCAAACGCCGACTACTACATTATTTTCAATAGCTGAACTCTCACAAACGGCTGCCCCACTATTCCAGATTATGCTAAGTGTGGTACTATCTTTCCTAGGTTTCTAGATGGGCAAGTCAGCATTCCTATCTGAACATGTACTGTAATCTACTGCCGGCCGAAGTGGCCGTGCGGTTAAAGGCGCTGCAACCTGGAACCGCGAGACCGCTACGGTCGCAGGTTCGAATCCTGCCTCGGGGATGGATGTTTGTGATGTCATTAGGTTAGTTAGGTTTAACTAGTTCTAAGTTCTAGGGGACTAATGGCCTCAGCAGTTTAGTCCCATAGTGCTCAGAACCATTTGAACCATTTTGTAATCTACTCTTTTTTTAACTCGACGTTACCCGATCGCTGTCCGTCGACTACATCGCTCGACTGTGTTTATAACTGATGACATTAAGGTGGCTGCCAATAGTCTGGCTGCATGAGAGCTGACCAACACAGACAGACTGATATTTTTCACAAATGTTCATTACCCTATTTCAGTATTTTCAACGTATTTACCTCCTGTTTAATTGAACTTTTTATAGCCTCTCTGCCAGTACTCCTTGAGTATCACCTTACTTTCCTTGATCAATGCCTCAGGGTTCCCAAACTGAACGCCCGAAAGCTTCGCCATTAGTGAAAAATTAGAGGTTACAATTTCAAGATTGTAAGGCGGATGCGATACACAGATAATGTTGAGCCAAAAGCTTCGTGACTTTATTTACAATGTGGGGCCACACATTGTCATGATTAACTCTTCGCCCACTCAGAGAAAATTTTGGTCGTTTCCTTGTAATGTGCTTCTTCAGTTTAGTCAGTGGTGAAATGTAATATGCTCTTGTAACAGTCGTGTGAGATGGAAATGCATGCAGGTAAATCATTCCATGACAATCAAAAAATGTGATCACAGTCACTTTCCCTGCAGATGGAACAAGTTTTGCCTTTTTGATGTAGGAGAACCTGACAATTTCCACACTGTGCTGTCTCCTTTTCTTTCAGTCGTACGATGCAACAGTGATTCATCACCGGTGATAATCGATTGCAGAAACGCATCCGCTTCACCCCAAAACAGACGCAGCACTTCACGTTGGCACAGCCTTTTCTTCAGAAGACATCAGACGTGGCACCTTTCGGGTACAAACACGGGTCGTATGAATACGATCACTCGTAATCGTAAAGACACTGGCCATATGAATTTCACAATACTTCACTGAAATTACGTAACGTTATCCACACGGACAATAACAGCAGCTGTGTTGATGATAACTTCAGTCACAATAGGAGCGGAAACACGAGGCCCATCTTACTTAACAAACACAAGTCGTTCTTCTTTCAAGTACTTGAACCACCTAAACACTGTTTCACGTGGTAGTGCACCTTCACAGTAATCTTGCTGCAGGTTTCGTAAGTTTGTGTGAACACAGAATTTTATTGCACCATACTGCTCCTCTCACGGCACCTCTATTGTTTCCAATGCGAAATGTAAAGAGCATTACTGCCAGCCTATTGATGCGAGAGTGCTGCTACCAATGGATATTATGCATAAAAACTGGCTCTTTTCAAATATTCATGGCGGAGATAGGAAACTATCACAGAAGCTACAGGAAAAAATCGGTCTGTCATTGTGCCCTTGATACAGAAGTTGTGATTAGTTGGACAGTTGATGAAGTAGATGTTTTCGGTACATTGCGATTAATGATGCTTTAAGAGTGACCGTGGGCACCAGAAGTACCATGTTACTAGCAAAACAAGCCAACGTTGTCTTGTTTTTAATACTGAACTGTTCTTGGTTAGTCTGTGGTATTTCCTTGTCTGTTAGATGTGTTGAGGTGGACTGATGTTCAACTACCAAGACACATGCTTACGGAGAGAAGCAACGACAGAGTTCCATGTATCACACCAGGGAAGCTACTTTTACATTTACTGTCTACTGGTTATGGGTAAACGCTTTATCATATAAACTCAGATCTTTATGAAGATCCTTTGCATCGATTTGTGTTCGTATAACTTTTGGTTTTAATCACAATTTTAATTTCATTTCAATTCGAGTCTTGAAAAATAGCAATTTGTAGCGTTAAACACCACTTTCTTATAGTGTCTATGATAATATTTCATCTTTAAATTCAGTATAGCTAAGAAGCTGCTTGCACCAACTCCTGTGTTTACGCTTGTGATTATTTTATAATGGTACAAAATTCATTTAAATTTTATAGAATCTGGGATTTTATCAACAACCATTTCCTGTGGTAAATCACGAATTCAGTTACTATCTCAGGTTATTTTCATCAAGTAACTCATTATTTCTATGGTGCTCTTTGTCCTAGCTGTCAATAATGGTTCAAATGGCTCTGAGCACTATGGGACTTAACATCTGAGGTCAACCGTCCCCTAGAACTTAGAACTACTTAAAACTAACTAACCTAAGGACATCACACACATCCATGCCAGAGGCTGGATTCGAACCTGCGACCGTTGCGGTCGCGCGGCTCCAGACTGAAGCGCCTAGAACCGCTCGGACAGTTGTCAGTAAACGCGCAAGTATTATACTGATAACCCAAACTCACTCTACAGGTTTGTGCTAAGAATCGTGCGACACATAACTAGATGCAAGCAAACAAGTAAGTAAAGTACGGCTTGTGTATTGCTTATATACTTGAAATCCATCAGCCCGTGCTTTTTTTTTTTTTTTACAAAAAAAAAAGAAGATCGGGAAGCGATAGAGAGTAAGAGGACATAAAAAATCACGAAAGTTTAATATGAGAAATGTAGTATGCCAACGGAAAAGCAGCAGCACGTAGTACTCATGGAGGAGGAGGAGATTAGTGTTTAACGTCCCGTCGACAACGAGGTCATTAGAGACGGAGCGCAAGCTCGGGTTAGGGAAGGATGGGGAAGGAAATCGGCCGTGCCCTTTCAAAGGAACCATCCCGGCACGTAGTACTCATGACAGTACCAGCCAACATGAATGTGTGAATGAGATCACCCAAAGATGTGATCTGCGAGTACTGCAGTCAGAAGTATTTCACTCCATTAACAGCTTCTTAGCGTCTTATGACTTTCAAATTCACGCGCAATTCCCATATTGCGTCTATGAACACTGCAAAGCAATATAGCATATTTTTGTCACATATCGCTAAGCGATATTGTTTAATTTTTTACTATTATTTCAGTTCTTTATTTCTTATCTGATGGTACTGGATATACGTGCTTGAGGAGGGAGGAGGGATGGTTTTCCGTTCTTCTTGCTGGGAAGGTGCACTCTCGATGTGGTCTCAAGGTCTTGTGGTCGGTAGAAGGCAGTCAGTGAAGCTCATCACAAGACGCGAGCCTCTCTGGGGGATAGGCAGTTTTCGTGGAAAACTGCAACGTATTTTTGCTTTGATTTCAGGAAGCACTAGTTAAATCTTACACTAATCATTTACTTTGGATCGTCTAGGCCATGAATTGTTCCTGTACAGAAAAAACCAATAACAATATTAGAATCATAGTTTAAAAGAGCTTTGGGGGACTTAAGAGCAAATAATGCAGAAGGGATGGATAACATTCCATCAGAATTCCTAAGATCACTGGGGAAAGTGGCAACAAAACGACGACCCGTTGGTGGTTATAATGTAAGAGTCTGGCGACATGCCATCTGACTCTCGGTAAAATATCATCCACACCATTCCGAAGACTGCAAGAGCTGACAGGTGCGAGAATTATAGCAAAATCTGCTTAACAGCTCATGCACCCAATTTGTTGACAAGAATAATATACGGAGGAAAGGAAAAGAAAATTTTAGATGTGTTAAATAACGATCAGTTTGGCTTTAGAAAAGGTAAGGCCACCAGAGGGAATAATAAGAGTGGACCATCGAGAACGTAGTGTTCGGATTAAAAAGGGTGTAAGACATGGCTTGAATTCTTTCGCCCCCTACTGAAATCTACACATCGAAGAAGCAATGACGAAAATAAAACATAGTTTCAAGAGCGAGATTAACATTCAGGCTGAAAGTTGTCAATGATGAGATTCGCAGATGACACTGCTGTCCTCAGTGATAGCGCAGAAGAATTACGGGGTCTGTGGAATTGAATGAACAGTCTATCGAATAAAGACAGATCAATGAGGAGTAGCATAAATGAGAAGAGCGAGAAAGTTAAAATCAGAACTTGGGATCACGATGTAGATGAAGTTAATGTATTTTGCTACGTAGGCAGCAAAATAACTCTTGATGGACGGAGCAAGCAGGACATCGAAAGCGGACTAGCACTGGCAGAAAGGGCACGCCTGGCCAAGAGAAGTCTCCTAACACGAAACGCAGGCATAAATTGGAGGAGGAAATTTCTGAGAATGTACGTTTGGAGCACAGGTTTGTATAACAGTGAGACATGGACTGTGGGAAACCGAAAAAGACGAGAATCGAAACATTCGTGGTGTCGTGCTATAGAAGGATGTTGAAAATAAAACGGACTAATAAGGTAAGGAATGCGGAAGTTCTCCGCGGACTCAGCGAATAAAGGAATGTATGGGAAACACTGAAAAGAAGTGACAGTTTAATAGGACATGTGTAGAGACATCAACGAATATTTAAGGTTGGATAACAACTACAGTGTTTTTGTTCTAACGAATTTTGTTTACTTCAGACTAGTTTTTGGCTTATTGGACTATCTGCAGGAAACAACTGAGTAGCGTCTGGAAAGGACATTAGTTCCTAGGTAACCAAAGAGTATAACCAAATATACACTTACGTAGAGTGTTATGCATCAAACTTGTCTCTTAACGCTGGAATAACACTTTTTTAATGGACGACATTAAGCACAATAAATAGTTAAACTACACAGTAAGTACAGGTTAAATGGATAAAGTATATTTTCAGCGTTGTGAACCAAGTTTGAAGAGCAACACTGTATGAAAGTGATTGTATCTTTATTTATAATGTTTGGTTACGTAAGAAATAGTGTCCATTCCAGACGCTAGTGAATTGTTTCCTGAAGATAGTGTAGTAAGGCGAAAACTAGTTTGAAGTAAACACTGTTGTGTACTTATTATTCAACCATAAATATGGAATTGTTCCACCAAAAAGTAACAGAAAATCAATAAATAACACCGGGGAATAACTTCCATGGTTCTAGAGCGAGGTGTAGAGGGTAAAAACTGTAGAGAAAGACAGAGATTGGAAATAAACCAGCAAATAATTGAGGATGCAGGTTCAGTTCTACTCTGTAATGAAAAGGTTGGCACATTAGAGGAATTCATTGCGAGCCGCATCACAACAGTCAGTGCCTGCAATGAGACGGAAGATTAGCCGGTATGACGCTCTTATACATCGAAACACGGTAGTTATGATATTTGCATAAACTTGGTGGGCATTTAGGTAAGCCTCTACTTCAGTAATTTTTTTCTATGAGGTATTTTCTAACAACAAAGGCTGAACATTAGATTTATTTTTGAGCCCTATTTCCAAAGTATGTTTGGCATATGGCTGTTTATTCTTAGAAGTTACTACGGTCGCCCACTTTGTCATTATTGAAATTTAACGTCAGTTGCCCTCATGAAATTATCAGTATTACAGGGCTGATACATCATATGGGGGATTATTGTATTTTTGTTCATGTCTTTTATTACATTTTATAAATACTGATTAAGAATCTACGCTGATAATGTCAATCATTGCGTTAGTCAAGTCTTCGCATATAATAAGAGAGGACGTAACGTTCCATTGTAAACGGTTAATGTTTTTACATTTAATCGATGTTTGGGAAAATGTAAAAAGGCTGTTTCTGATAACTTTTGTACATCTGGTCATTAAGAATTTACTATATGCTTTTACGTTATGTATATTCCCACAAAATTTTTTTATCTCGTACTGTACGTCAGAGGGCGTAACATTATTGTTTTTTATTATGTCTGTATTCCGTTTTTAAAATTTTGCTAGGACTTTTGAAGGTAAAAAAATTTTTATGTGATTTTAAAGGTTACGTTTAAGCAAGCTTTCGTCTTTCTATTGACAATATTTATTGTATTTTATGTCTGCGAGCTGCACGCTTTGGAATATAGAGAGCACTGTGATGCTTGTTTTTGGAATACTGAGCTTAGCTAGTTGGCTGTGTAAGCTCCAAACTCACATTACGTTGGATCGGCAACTGCTAAGGTTACAGTATAGGCTATATGTTGGAAGTAAACGTCACAGTACATGTTACACCTAACAGTAAGTGTTGCACTATTACGATATGGGCCTACAAAGTTCGAACAATTTGATGAGTATATTTTTATATAAATATTTGTATATAAATAGGGCCACTTTTGTGTTACAATCGTTGTATGATTGTTCTCATGTTTTTTTAGCACTGAATAGGGTCTGAAAGTGTCCGCACTCGATCTGTAAAATAAGAGAGTTCAATATTTACGACCGATAATGTCGTTCCTCCATATTATATTGACGATAATACGGTCGTGGTGCACACGGTTCCCTTCTTGGTCCATTTCTAAGACTATAGGTAAGTTACATATTAAAAGAGTGAGGCACAAGTTCTTACAACGAGGTACGAACGTCGGTCAACAGATGGCACACAGCGTTGAATATTATAATGTTTATGTGCTACTTCTACTTGCTACTTTTGACCTACCTGTGACTGAAATCGCAGCCAGCTCCTGCAAAGTTATTATTGTGAAAACTACATCTACATAACTGATTCCTTGCTCACCCCTAGAGTGAAAGGTGTTTGAATAATAAAAAAAACAGTTAATGAAGATTGTGTTTCAAGTACAGAATTACAAATAAACAAACCATGCATTAAATAATTATGACAATAGAAGTCCACTCATTATTCCTCTTATTTTTGACAACGTAAGCATTAACTCTTTAATGCTTAGTGTAGCAGATCGGCTGCAGACTTCATTTCTTGCATTTATCCTATACTGAGCAACATTTTGTAACAAATTCGTTATGTAGTTAAGTGTATACATTTTACTGCAGCTACTAAGCTGCTAGTAGTTCTTCATAGCGATCGTAAATAGCAGGCTGAACTGAACCAGTTCGACAATCAGCTGTGTGGATGTACTGTCGCGCGTGTTTTTGGCGGAAAGTAGAGACTTTTTTTGGTGTTTGTGCACTGATTTGTGGATTCGAAAATTACTTTTTATTTTTAAAACGTAAGTAGATATGGCGTAGACAGTTAATTGGAGTGTCTTTACGATAGGTTTGACGTTAGGTCTGTTTTAGTGTTTGTTGCAATTGTCAACAATGCTTCCTTAATGTAATGCAATATTTTTTCAATATTTTTTTTCGTAATATAGGCGCTATAAACTAAACGTGGTAATTTTTACAGCGTGAAATAAAAAACCCTGCATTTAAGAGTTAAGAAGAAGGAAGTTTTGTTAATAACCCATCATTTGACGCAAGGTAACGATTGAGTTTATTGACTGAAATACAGTTAGCCTACAGACGAAAGCGAGTGTTTTCATCGGACATACTCATCTTGACCAATTGGGACAACTGAATGGAGAGACTCTACGAGCTATGAAAAATAATCACTTCATCATTTGCGATTATTATTGTGTTTGTGTGTGTGTGAAAGCTTATGGGACTTAACTGCTAAGGCCATCAGTCCCTAAACTTACACACTACTTAACCTAAATTATCCTAAGGACAGACACACACATCCATGCCCGAGTGTTTTAACTATCTGGTAACATCGGACATACTCATCTTGACCAATTGGGACAACTGAATGGAGAGACTCCACGAGCTATGAAAAATAATCACTTCATCATTTGCGATTATTATTGCGTTTGTGTGTGTGTGAAAGCTTATGGGACTTAACTGCTAAGGCCATCAGTCCCTAAGCTTACACACTACTTAACCTAAATTATCCTAAGGACAGACACACACATCCATGCCCAAGGGAGGACTCGAACCTCCGCCGGGACCAGCCGCACAGTCCATGACTGCACCGCCTAAGACCGCTCGGCTAATCCCGCGCGGCTCTAATTGTGTTTACCCCTCTTACATTTACTGCAATTTATAAGAAGCTTTTCACCAGGAGCGTTTCGCTTCTTTTTACACAGCATCTTCTGTGTTCACTAGTGTCTCTTCAGCTTGTTCACATGATTTGAAGTCCACTGTTTTTGCTTGATTTGTTAGCGAAGGTTGAAGTCGAGAAAAACATTGGTTCCCATTTACCTTTCGAGATTTCTCGGCTTTAAGAAACTATCCATTAATTTTGAAGCATTTGCCAATATTAGCGTTGTACTCCACTTTGTAAACTTCACAAAAGTTTTTTTCCAAAATCGGGTTGTAGTTTCATCTGTTCCTCCGTTAGCACCTGCACAAATGTTCCTTCCCGCTCCAAATTTCGCTAAGAAAAAAGGACAAAATAGTGGACTTTATAGCGTGTAAACGGTAGAAGAGACACGAAATACCATAATAGATCATTTATGGATATATGCAAAACGATTCTGTTGATAAACATTTAAAATTGTAGTAAATGTAGATGGGAAAAACAATAAATGTCAATTTGTAAATAAAAGCAAAATACTTCTGGTAAATACCTTATCATAAATTGCAGTAAGTTTAAGATGAGAAGAAACAATAGTAACTGAGACATGACATCTGCTACGGAAGATGGCTATACGAATAAATATAATGCATTATCTTGTTTCGAAACCATTTAAAAGTAATCAGTAATAAGGCACAAATATAACAGTTACGTCATTTAAGAGGAAATGTTGCTGTTCCATAAAGAATCAGACAATTCAAATCGGTTTCTTCACTAGTTTTGATTTCTAGCTCCCTTTACCGAGTGGCCTGCGCTACGACTGGTTTGGACTACGCTCGATTACGTCACAGATTATTGTACAGGTTTTCTTCTTTTAGGAAGTTTTGGCTTTACCCGTCGGGGTCCCTCTCCTTTGCACAGACACCTTGTTCAAATGCTTATTTTTTCTGTAAGTGTAGTAGATGACCTTGTCGGGTAACAATACTGGCTGAATAAATAATTTTAAGAGTTTTTTTGCGGTCCAGTGAGAGTGGGTTTTGGAGCCATTTGCTTGTCAAGCTACAGTATGAAAATCCAGTCGTATGGTTACACAGTTACTTTTAGAGTTTTAACACTAATTTTTAACGAGTGAAGTTTTTCCCTGAGTCACATTAAAGCATTAAGAAGTTACATAGAACAAGCGACCCGATCCCTCTTCGCACGTGTAGCATTACATAAAACGGCCATACGATTAACTGACCGGATACGAATAAAGTTCAGAGAACGACTCTAAGTGGTAAAAATTATCACTTTAGAATAACTTACGTGATGTAACGCAACGTGCAGCAGGAAAGCTATCTGGAGGCATGCATGTTACGTGTTCGATATAGGACAGACGTTTGGGGTGACATCTCAGTGCAATGATGACAACATAGCAATGTCAGTAATAAGTTTACAACCAATGTAAATATTGTATGTGTGAGAGAGTGAGTGAGTGATTGAATGCATAACGAACACTGGCTGAGGTGACACAAATAAATGGGAGAAAAGCACATGACGTACAGAGTGGCAGGCTGGGGAAAATAAGTGGCCCTGGCGTGTGCATAGGATTGAATGTGAGTGTATGCATATAGCCATCCCCGCACCCACCCACCCACACCCACGCACCTACCCACCACCCACACACACACACAAAACACACCACACACACACACACACACACACACACACACACACACACACACACACACACACACCCTGTAACGCCATAGCTTACACACTACATACCTTTTGTTGATTCATTTAGCTTTCTGTTTTATCCAACATCCCATCGTTCAACTTCTGTATATAGTGTATGATTAATTCGATACTGTAATGAAGTGTAATCTGTGTAATATGCACGATATGAGCAAATGATATGTTTTGTTTTTCTTACATAATCTCTTTGGTTATCTTTGAGGTTGAATTATTTATGTGCGAATAATGTTTTTTGTAGAACTATCAATATATGCAAATGTTCTGTTTTATTTAAAATGTATGTTTGCTGTTATGTAAACAGCTGACCTTTACTTAGGGTTCTTAGTTATTTTGTATGAAAAAGGTGTTGTGGTTCCCCTCGGGAACGGAACTGTGTATAGCGCGCAAATTGTGGTTGGCCTAGGTAGAAAAGGTGGAACCAAGAGTCAGTCGGGACGAGCTACCAAACTGTGAAACACCCTTGTAAAAGTTGTATATTGTGCTGGTTCCGAGAGAGGCTTTTCCTGACGCTTTCCAATGCGTCGGATGGATGGATGAAGAGCTGGAATTTTTCAGAAATTGGTATCTATCATCGCCACCAAGAAATGACAGAGTCCAGTAATTCTACCTGCAAATCCACCTACTAACATGCAATCGCCACCACATTGCGCTATCACTGTAACGGAACACTATAATAATGTACAGTGAAGGATCAGCTTTTTGGATGTGTTAGTGTTCTCAAATATAAGGTAATTTATAACTGAATTTATGCACCTACCTTGCCTTTATTCCTTATCATAACACCTCTCAGGTTCCTCTCCGTTTGAACTAAAGTGATTACCGAGTGTCCCTACTGAAAGAACATTAAAGCACAGTGTTTTGCTAATTAATGCCACTTGAACACAGTAAAAAGAAAGTTAAAATTAATGTGGCAAGAGAGTGAGTTAAAGTAAATGATGCTTGCTGAAAATAATTTTCCTATTAAAACTGCTTATTAATGTGTTGCTGCCAACTTCAAAATTAAAAGTTATTAAGTCTGAGGCTTACAAAGTTTTGCTTAGTAAATGATCACATTGCTGCCTGTTGTAAATCGCAGAAGGTGAGTTAGTATCTTACAAATATGTTAATTTTGTGTCTCACCGTAGTAAAAGTGGAAAACTGCAGTTGTGAAAAGTTATATACTCACACTTGCTAAGTACTTTTTTCTTTCGGGTATTGAAAGTGTATTGACAGCGTAATAGGATCCACAGGTTATCCTTTATGCTCATGACAAATAACAATTAGTAGAAAGACCACTATTTATGAAAACAATAATTTCTTTATTCAAAAAACAGTGAGAAGTAACTTGTTAGTGAATTCCATTTAACTTTTGTTCTAAATAGAAAAGTATTTAGCTGGGAGAGACTTAACCTGTGGCCAGTTCATAATTTTGCAATGAACTACATTTACAATTTTATGTCAGCTAGGAAAATGTTTAGAAAGTAATACTGAACCTATGTCCAATTTATGATTCTACAGTGAATATTAATAATAATGTAATAAAGACCATTCAGTTTGAAGAATCCATGAAAGTAATAGTGTGTATTGTTATCTGTTATATTTATGCCAGTAGTTTGTTCTGATCTGTTAACTCCAACCTCAACCTGAACGCACTGTATTCAGGTGCCAGAGTTCTTTGCACTCGCGTGTGGCAAAGTATAGGTTGTGTTTGTCCGTTAAAGTTACTCATACCTATTTTCTTAAACAAGAATGTTGATCAGTCTCTTGCCTAATTAGGCTGGCGACTGTTTTATTTATTCTTTAAACAGTGTAGCTAGGTAAAATGTTATTTGTTACTGTTCGAATATTTACGTAATTCTGACTTTCACTTCCGATAAGCCACCTCCGTCAGGTACAACACGATCAACATAGCAAAATTCCTGTCAGAGGGTAACACTGCTCTGCTTCTTCATACTATAATTACTTGAATAAGAACGATTTCACTATACGAACTGCCTTCGGCTTTGAGGTTATGGTAAAGTAGTAGCAGACGGTAGTGTTATAACCCCCACACACCCACACACCCACCCCCACACACACACACACACACACACATGGCCGTGGAACTTAACTTCTGAGGTCATCAGTCCCCTAGAACTTAGAACTACTTAAACCTAACTAACCTCAGAACATCACACACATGCATGCCTGAGGCAGGATTCGAACCTGCGATCGTAGTGGTCGCGCGGTTTCAGACTGAAACGCCTAGAACCGCTGTCGAGCGGCCCTAGCTGGCCCACCCAGGTCACTTGACCTGTCGGTGTGTGATTACTTTGTGTGTGCAGCCCTCAAGCCTAAGGTGTATCGCAACAGCCCTCATAGTTTTCGAGAACTGCAGCAGAACATTTCGGAGGAGATTGCAGCAATTCCAGCAGTCCAGCTTCGATCCTCCTTCAGAAACCTGCTGACCAGTGCCCCAAGGCGCCAAGAGTGTTATACTTAGTAATGTATTTCCTTTCCTCTGTTGCGTTTCTTTGTGCCCTAGAATGCTGTTCTCTGGGACACTTTTGTTTGTCACACCCTGTACGAGGAACGACACACTCTTTGTAGTGCTTGGCACGCACTGTGATGAATTGTTGAGATTCACTGCGACAATTTTGTCGTTGACTCTTTATGGCACACTTATTCGCCATTCCACGCAAAGAATCCTGTCCCATCTAGGTTTGATCCAAGAAAGCCGAAACCTGAAGGCTGTCATCTGATGCGTTGCTGAGAGAATGTATCGTATGTACACAGACGAAAGTTGTTGTAGTTTATCAGAAAACGTTTTACGTGAAGCATAAAAAAATAAAACATCACACATTTTGAATTTTCACGTTTTTTTGCTATGCATTTGTTATCATACTATTACAGGGAGACTGTTGGTTAAAAATGGTTAGTTGAAATTCTGTATCTCACACCACATGATGAGGTAGTTATCATTTCGTTAGTGGTGATATTTATTAGAATACTTCAAAGCTGAATAACTCGTTTCTGTTGTTGCACGTATTTGCAGTGAATTAACACTGCGAACTGCCATTGCTAAAGTGAGGGAAGCAGAAATTTCCATTTGTCATATTTCGAAATGCATCCCTCAACCATCTGTAGAAGTATTTCTAAATCTTGTGTATTCACTCGCAAGAAATTTATGAATCCCATACAAGATCATGTCGATCCCTTCACAGTCTTTAAAAGTACTGAATCTCTTCTTCGCCAGTAGAAATTTGTTTTACAGTCCGATTTTTTATTTTAAAGTGTCCAAAGAAAAATCTTTCGTCCCACCATGCGTAGAATCGTGTTCACATTTGTTTCAAAACGTAAAAGGAAAATCTCAATGTAAGTAGAAAATAGAAAGCTGAGTCTTTGGCTGCCCCACTGTACAACTTTATTTACATAAACGAAGGAAAGGTGCATTGCAGGGTGCATCTTACTATAAGAATGAAGAATTTATAATCGCAGGTTTAGGATTCACTTTTTTTTGTATCTGCAATCTTTCCGATACGAGTGAAATCATTTGGGTGTCATTTAGGGAACGTGCATGTCACTAAACAGTTATCCAGTGTACAATGAAATTTGAGCCACGTTTCGTTTCTGGAGAACCTCTGTAACACTGAGAGATGAACGGTAGATTTAAAAATTCAATCCTGAAACCTTTAGGTCCCCAGTCAAACTCTCTACCACTTATTTTCGCTACACCTTTTTCTGCCTAACTATGTATGTGCATAACTAAGATTAATCTTTATCAACGAAAAAAAGAATTCTAGCTACCACTACTTGGCACCGACACTTAGCCCTCCATTATAAAAATGAACTTCCTCTCTGTTTGTTGCCCCTAATTATTCCCAAAATTCTGCGAAGGTGTTACGAACCAGCGTTCCAATTTCTCTTTATTTTTATATATCTTTTAGATCGCTTTAATTAGTAGTTTTGTATCAATGAAATCCTATAAAACACAATGTTACAAAAACAACTGATATTCAAAAGAGAACAAAAATAGCATTTGTAGATTCCTTCTGCAACTTCAGCTACAGGGGTCTGCCATCGGCGTTTTATATCTCTAACAATGCCATGTAAGAGTATCTAGAACGAAATCATTCCCCTTTGTTATTGCCTCAACGACCGAAGCTTTCCACGAATCAGCTAGTCTCTTTCTTCCTCGCTGTTTACAATTCAGAACGTTCTGTCATCAATGTGATGTTGCACGGATCGTCGACCTGAGCCTGACACTCCCAAATTAACGAAAACACCACGTAAATAATTTGCAAAGAGCGTACGGTATCTCGATGTGCGCTCGAGGGAATTGTGAGCGTTTTGCAGGTACGAGGTCCACTTTTTCCCCTTCACCGAAGACGTAGGCGATGACCATTCCCTCGAAAACGTAATCGCATGGTGTTTTGCAGTGGTAATTAGCAGTCATCCCGAAAGAGGAGACTGCGTGATTGTGACTTCAAGTATGACGGAGGTAACAAGCTAAGACCTTCTGTCTCACTGGCCAAACGCCGAAATCCAATGATGTTCACCAGCTGGAGGAGAGCTATGGTGCACTCTGTCGAAGAAAGACAGAAATCGATAGAGTCGATCGCTGCTGGTGGCACACCGTGGTGATCATTATTAAGGCCTTGCAGTCGTTAGAAGCAACTTGTATATTGCCTTCTTCCGTCTGAGAGGTCTGTTCTGAGGCTAGGATCATCGGCAATGTCGCCTTAACGTTGGCTGCCAAAAACCTGGCGAAGATGTTGTAGTCAGTGTTCAACATTGCAAGAAGCCGATAGTCGTTGACAGAGTGCCCTCCCGCTGGGTTATGTACCTGTATGGGAAGTCCTTCGACAATGGTAAGCGATAAAGTGGCGTCCTGGGACATGTGTTCACCGAAAATTCTAGGCCAGCGGGCCATCATGAAGTCACGGAAGGTCCAATAAAATCCGATTGGTAATCAAATGGTTCAAATGGCTCTGAGCACTATGGGACTCAACTGCTGAGGTCATTAGTCCCCTAGAACTTAGAACTGGTTAAACCTAACTAACCTAAGGACATCACAAACATCCATGCCCGAGGCAGGATTCGAACCTGCGACCGTAGCGGTCTTGCGGTTCCAGACTGCAGCGCCTTTAACCTTCGGCCGGCGATTGGTAATCCATCTGGCGCTGTCAAAGCGCCGCCACCTCTACAGGTGAGACTTCCTCCATGAATGCCGTCACGGTTACAGTGACAATAGTGTGTGTCACCTGCTATAAAGCTTCTGCAGTGGCTTCATCATCTAGGGTTCCTCCCTGGTAAAGATGACGAAACTGGTCATCCATGACTTGCAATATGGTTGCTTGGCTTGCACAGGACTGACCATCTCGTGTCACAAGGCGCGGGATTAACCAATGGCCATATCGGCGCACGTACGCCACAATATGGGGCACAGTGGGCACCTCCATGGCTGTTCGGTCGTGTCGTCGGGAGCGGACTACAGTGCCTTATGATCGGCAACTCGTCAACTAGTCTGTGAATCTTGATTTGATGTCATTGTCGATCAAGAGCGTCGCGGTCCCCGACCTCCGCATAGTAAAATTTCAGGGTCTGTTGATGTCACAGAGCCGTGTCCTTGACAAACTGCATAATTGTCTGAGGGAATGGCAGTTTGGAACAGAGCAGCCAGCATGCCAAAGACAACAGCTGTTTGGGAGTTACGTTGTTGGCCCACATTGTGGCGACTTATCAACGACAGTCCGGCCCTTGGAGATGAGCTACGTTTATCTTCCAAAAGATTTGTAGGGGATGTTGATTCATCGTGCAGGCAGAGGCGCTACAACCCGAGAAGGCTGGAGGCCATCCTTTGGTGGTCACTACTGTCTTTGTAAGATCTTGTGACACATATATGCGATCCGAATGACTAGAGCTGTCACTGCATACTTTTCTCGAATGTCGTACAACTCGAGAACGTGAACCACCATACTTAACTCCATACAAGAGTGTATTTAAAGATTTGGACTTTGGGATGAAGGACACAATTACAATTGCTGGCAAAGAATCTGTTCATTCGTCCTAGGAAATAGGTGCGTGGTAGGTAGTTGGCGGTGCAGGTGGTGGTGGGTCACACGTTGTAATTGTCACATTTTTAAAATGATAGAGTTGTTTTAAAGTTTCTTTTGAGGAACAAACTTGGTTTACACTTACACAGTTTACCAGGAAACCGTGCATAAGCCACTATATCGACAAATATTGGCAGCGGTAGCTATTGATGTACAATGGAACGTTTTTTAATGAAGTTTTCACGGGATGAAGTTTATTTTTCTCTCTCGATGGACCGACTTTACCTGCACCTGGAAACTATTGTTCGCATGCAGCTGAAGGTAAAAATGAAACTGGCCGACGTATGTCCTGTACGCTTTAATCACAATCACTTCTCCTAAAGTTATTTGCAAGATGGTCGTGGATGCAATTAGCGGAATTCTTTCTCCAAAATTTGTTTGCACTTCCCAAGTTTCCTTTCATCCCATTTACGGAAATATTGAAAAAATACAATATACTGAACATTATTTCGGTTTATTTGTGGTGTACGTACTGTGGAACTGAAAATAAAAAAAGTGTTTCCGCACAGTCAATCGAGCCCAAGACTTGTGAATTACCATTCTGCACTCTTGCTGTTGATTTATCCGCTGCCTGGTAACTACGTTAACATAAATGTCTCATGCATCGACCGACTTGTGCCAGAAACGCCACTTTTTTTCCAAAAGTTTCGCCCTTCATCTGTTTCGCTCTTCATCTGTCACTTGCATCTATAACCAAGCCTAGTACACACCACAAAATCGGAGAAAATCGGTGATAAGGCGAAGGCATGTCCCCTCGACAGTGTCAGAGGCAGTGGACATTATTCTCATAGTGAAGACAGTGTCTGTACAAGGTCTTAAACGTGATTCGTACAAGCAAATCTTCCACCTATCCTCAGTCCTCAGATTTCACTGACTGTCTGGCCAGAATGCGAAACTAAACTTGTTTTTACAAGAGTTCCGACCCTGAAAGCCACATGGTGATATTACTAAGGCTATATTATTTACATTGTCATCTACAAAGAGAAAAATAGTCATCGATCACTTTTAGTGGTAAATCGTTGATACATGTATCAAGATATGAAGAGGTCCCAGATACATCCCTGTAGCATCCAGCACTTTATTACCCCAGCTGCATACAAACCCCTTCCCCGTATGCTGACACTGCAACTTCTACTTCCAACTTACCAGGTATGAAGTAAACTATTGCCAATCTTTGTCTTGTGGCACAATGTTCCAAATTATACTTGGACCACGCAATAGAATGCTTAGGTTAAGTAAAGGAAACCTTTCGTATACCCCTGACAGAACCTCACACACAAAACAGATTGCTCCGGTATTTTCTTTTCACTTTTGTTCTTTACGTATCTAAAGTTGCAACCTCTGTATAATTTGATTAGCTTCTCATGGTTGGGATTCACAGTCATATAATATTTCTTGAAAGACATCATAGTCGCCGCTGACTGTATAAAATATTTATTATTTCGATTGCAATTTCGGCCTTAAGCCATTTTCAAGTAACACTACAAAAGTTACATTCTGTCAGAATATAAGACTATTTGAAAGATTGTAACTTTTGCAGTTTTACTTGAAAATGACCGTAAGGCCGAAACTGCAATCGTAATAATAAATATTTTATATAGTCAACGGCGACTATGATGTCTTTCAATAAATTTGTATAATTTGACGCACTGAAGTTTGAGTCAACTTGCACTTGACGATGTTGCCTGCAAATCTTTATCCGTCAATCTGCATTTGATATTTTTTAATGTAATGAACATTGCAACTAACTGCTTTACCTAACTGTTTCACTGTGACCGTAAATGCGGTTGTGGTCTGGGGAATGTTTCCGTGGCAGCCCCTGGGTGATCTTCTCATTCTGAATGGCTCTATACGCTCCAGTCACAATTATGTGACGAAGCTTGTGTTCGACAGTAATGGGCAATAACCACTCACAGACGGCCAGTGGAGGATATACAAAACGCGGTAAATAGTGCAGTCGTTGATGTAATTTTGAAGCGGAACGGTCTATCTGACGCCCAAATGGGCGTGATGATTGGTTTTCGGGCCAGGGTAAAAGCATTTCCGAAACGGCTGTTCGCATGCCGCCGTGGTTACAGAACATCGTGCACCGAAAACGCGGCGTCGAGGCAACGGCGGAGCATCACGGGCCGGAACTGACAGGGGCGAACGACGGCTGCGGAGATGTATACGGGCGTACAGATGTGCAGCTGTTAAGCAAGTGATCGCCCAGACGAACTAAGGGGCTTCTAACTACTCAGCTAATGTTGTTGCTGATGGACATGTACAGCAGGCGCCTAGTTCATGCACCCATGTCGGTGAAGGCTGGAAACTGCGTACAGTACCTCAACTGGACGACCATTGAGTGACGACGGATGTGTCTAAGCAGGGTGACTCCGTTGGTTGCTCTGTCGTCTTCCCGGATCGTGTCCTCAAGGTCAGACGTCCTCCCGAATTTACCATCTTAGGATTATATGCAATTTTGCGGGCACTGGAGCAGATGAGACTTTCTCCCAATGTTAGATTTCTCGTCTGTTCATATTCTTTGAGCGCCCTTGACTCTCTCCAGCGTTTGTACCGAGCAGAAAGTAATCCTGGAATCCAGGACCCCCACCTCCGACTACAGTTACTGAGGGAGGAGGTCTCTTTCTGCTGGGTACCAGGGCATGTGGGAATTCCGGGGAATGAAAGGGCGGATCGAGCAGCCAAGGAAGCGTGTCGTGACCGTCAGGTGTTTTAATGTGCTATCCCCCTGCATGCCCTCACCTCGCTGTTGAGGTATAAAGTCCTGTGTCACTGTGAACATGAGTGGTTAGAAGTGACCGACAACACGCTCCGTGTCGTCAAGCCCACAACTCGGCCGTGGCGTTCTTCCATCCAGCAACGCCGACGGGACGAGGTCCTCCTTACTCGTCTTCGCATCGGCCACAGCCCTATGACGCACGGATTTTTACTTCGGCGAGTGGACCCTCCGATGTGTGGTGCTTGTGGCGTGCAGATCACGGTCCACCACTTTTTATTGGAGTGCATTTTATTTACTAACTAGCGGACTGCAGCGGATTTGCCGGCGGATCTGCAATCTACTTTATGCAATGATCAAATAATATGGTTCACGTTTTAATGTTTTGTGAATTGTCCCACGTTTTTAACAAGATTTTGGGGAGATGTTTTTAATGTGTCAACAGGGTGGTTGGCTCACCTAATTTTTTTTTTTTTTGTGAGTGGAGAGCCAGTCACATTTCCCTGTGCTGTTCTTTTAGCTCTTTTGCGTTTTGTTTTTCGTTTTAATTTCTTGATTAGCTATCTTTCTCACTGTTTTTAGTGCATGTCAGAGTGCCTGTGTGATAGTCATTGTGGAACCGCGCGACCGCCTACCGTCGCACGTTCGAATCCTGCCTCGGGCATGGATGTGTGTGATGTCCTTACGTTAGTTACGTTTAAGTAGTTCTAAGTTCTAGGGGACTGATGACCTCAGAAGTTAAGTCCTATAGTGCTCAGAGCCATTTGAACCATTTTTGATAGTCATTGTGTGGTCGTTTCGTGTGCACTCGTGTACGACAGTTTTCGTTCTTATCCACTTTCGTTTGTTTTAATCAATCTCAGGGCGCTGATAACCTCACCGTTGGAAGCCCATAAGATCCCAAAGCACACACATACGAGGTGCATTCAAGTTCTAAGGCCTCCGATTTTTTTTCTCCTGACTGGAAAGAGATAGAAACATGCGCATTGTTTTAAAATGAGGCCGCGTTCATTGTCAATACGTCCCAGAGATGGCAGCACCGTATGGCAGATGGAATTTTACCGCCAGCGGCGAGAATGAGAACTGTTTTAAATACTTAAAATGGCGACGTTTTCCTTACTTGAACAGCGTGCAATCATTCGTTTTCTGAATTTGCGTGGTGTGAAAGCAATTGAAATTCATCGACAGTTGAAGGAGACATGTGGTGATGGAGTTATGGATGTGTCGAAAGTGCGTTCGTGGGTGCGACAGTTTAATGAAGGCAGAACATCGTGTGACAACAAACCGAAACAACCTCGGGCTCGCACAAGCCGGTCTGACGACATGATCGAGAAAGTGGAGAGAATTGTTTTGGGGGATCGCCGAATGACTGTTGAACAGATCGCCTCCAGAGTTGGCATTTCTGTGGGTTCTGTGCACACAATCCTGCATGACGACCTGAAAATGCGAAAAGTGTCATCCAGGTGGGTGCCACGAATACTGACGGACGACCACATGTCTGCCCGTGTGGTATGTTGCAAAGCAATGTTGACGCGCAACGACAGCATGAATGGGACTTTCTTTTCGTCGGTTGTGACAATGGATGAGACGTGGATGCCATTTTTCAATCCAGAAACAAAGCGCCAATCAGCTCAATGGGAGCACACAGATTCACCGCCACCAAAAAAATTTCGGGTAACCGCCAGTGCTGAAAAAATGATGGTGTCCATGTTCTGGGACAGCGAGGGCGTAACCCTTACCCATTGCGTTCCAAAGGGCACTACGGTAACAGGTGCATCCTACGAAAATGTTTTGAAGAACAAATTCCTTCCTGCACTGCAACAAAAACGTCCGGGAAGTGCTGTGCGTGTGCTGTTTCACCAAGACAACGCACCCGCGCATTCACCAGCCGTGCTGCTATTGCCTCAGCTATTTTCCAGTGGTCAAAACAGACTCCTAAAGAAGCCTTCGCCGCTGTCATGGAATCATGGCGTCAGCGTTGTGAAAAATGTGTACGTCTGCAGGGCGATTACGTCGAGAAGTAACGCCAGTTTCATCGATTTTGGTTGAGTAGTTAATTAGAACAAAAATCGGAGGCCTTAGAACTTGAATGCACTTCGTACTACAAGTGGCCTTTTCAGATGAGGCACGATTACTGATCCATCAAACAGATGGTCGTTGGCATGTGCGGCCCTGCAACAATTGTCGGAAGGGACCAGGACAGAGGGAGGAGCTTATGGTCTGGGGAATGCTTTCGTGGCATCGACTGAGTGATATTGTCATTCTGGAAAGCACAGTGAATCAACACAAGTATGCAGCCATCCTTGCAGGTAGGGGTCAGCATGCAGATTGCTTTTTTGTCGGCACTATGGCATCTATCAGCAGGACCTGTGTCCAAGATGTGTGTGTTTCGAAGAGCACCAGGTTTTACCGTAAACCCATGGCCACCAAACACCCCGGTTTAAAGGCCAGTCGGGATTCTGTGAGACCACCTCGATGAGGCTGTTTGCGCGGCTGATCCTCAACCGAACAGCCCAGAGCACATGGCCAAGGCACTGGAATCGGCATGGCTCCACGTCCTCGTTGGATGGTATCGGAACCTCACTGACTCTCTTCCTGACGTCCTCACTTTAAAAGGAGTTTATTCAGCCTTTTGACGAAAGCTTTTCTTTAGAAAAAAAAATGGAAATGTGCGTATGGCATCGCTGACGGGGAGACCCCTATTCAGGGAAGCTCGGCCGCCAAGTGCAAGTCTTATTTCATTCGACGCGACATTGGGCAACTCGCGCGCCGGGGATGAGGATGAATTGATGATGAGGACAACACAACATCCAATCCTCGAGCGGAGAAAATCTCTAACCGAACCCGGGTCCGCTTGCATGGGCGGCAAGCACGTTACCACCCAGCTAAGCAGCCGCACTTGTCGTAAGAAATCAGACTGTAACTGCACATCACGTCGGAGAAACACTATCGAATTCGTGTAGCCACCAG
This sequence comes from Schistocerca serialis cubense, assembly GCF_023864345.2. Lineage (NCBI taxonomy): Eukaryota > Metazoa > Arthropoda > Insecta > Orthoptera > Acrididae > Schistocerca > Schistocerca serialis. The sequence goes on from NC_064638.1 coordinate 637,111,469, forward strand.
AACTTTTCTACCGATTACCTTGTTCTATAACGATGAGTTCAGCCATTCCCTGGGCGAAAAACGTTGGGTAACGAAATCCTGGTAGACTATCCGTTAGATGCCTTACCAATGCACTTGCGCTACAATGACATCTAAAACACAATATTATAACTGGGTTAGATAAATGAAATATACTCATACCAATTGGCAGAACGGAATGACCGGAAGCATGTTGGGACGTAATATGTCAATGTAGTATTACCTGCATAACATGGGAAGGAAAACATAGGTACAAAGAAGGTAGCTGCGAAGAAACCATGGGTAACAGAAGAAATACTTCAGTTGATTGATGAAAGGAGGAAGTACAAACATGTTCCGGGAAAATCAGGAATACAGAAATACAAGCCGCTGAGGAATGAAATAAATAGGAAGTGCAGGGAAGCTAAGACGAAATGGCTGCAGGAAAAATGTGAAGACATCGAAAAAGATATGATTGTAGGAAGGACAGACTCAGCATACAGGAAAGTCAAAACAACCTTGGGTGACATTAAAAGCAACGGTGGTAACGTTAAGAGTGCAACGGGAATTCCACTGTTAAATGCAGAGGACAGAACAGATAGGTGGAAAGAATACATTGAAAGCCTCTATGAGGGTGAAGATTTGTCTGATGTGATAGAAGAAGAAACAGGAGTCGATTTAGAAGAGATATGGGATCCAGTATTAGAATCGGAATTTAAAACAGCTTTGGAGGACTTACGGTCAAATAAGGCATAAGGGATAGATAACATTCCATCAGAATTTCTAAAATCATTGGGGGAAGTGGCAACAAAACGACTATTCACGTTGGTGTGTAGAATATATGAGTCTGGCGACATACCATCTGACTTTCGGAAAAGCATCATCCACACAACTCCGAAGACGGCAAGAGCTGACAAGTGCGAGAATTATCGCACAATGAGCTTAACAGCTCATGCATCGAAGCTGCTTACAAGAATAATATACAGAAGAATGGAAAAGAAAATTGAGAATGCGCTAGGTGACGATCAGTTTGGCTTTAGGAAAAGTGAAGGGACGAGAGAGGCAATTCTGACGTTACGGCTAATAATGGAAGCAAGGCTAAAGAAAAATCAAGAGACTTTCATAGGAATTGTTGACCTGGAAAAAGCGTTCGACAATGGTGCAAGCTGTTCGAGATTCTGAAAAAAATAGGGGTAAGCTATAGGGAGAGACGGGTCATATACAATATGTACAACAACCAAGAGGGAATAATAAGAGTGGACGATCAAGAACGAAGTGCTCGTATTAAGAAGGGTGTAAGACAAGGCTGTAGCCTTTCGCCCCTACTCTTCAATCTGTACATCGAGGAAGCAATGATGGAAATAAAAGAAAGGTTTAGGAGTGGAATTAAAATACAAGGTGAAAGGATATCAATGATACGATTCGCTGATGACATTGCTATCCTGAGTGAAAGTGAAGAAGAATTAAATGATCTGCTGAACGGAATGAACAGTCTAATGAGTACACAGTATGGTTTGTGAGTAAATCGGAGAAAGACGAAGGTAATGAGAAGTCGTAGAAATGAGAACAGCGAGAAACTTAACATCAGGATTGATGGTCACGAAGTCAATGAAGTTAAGGAATTCTGCTACCTAGGCAGTAAAATAACCAATGACGGACGGAGCAAAGAGGACATCAAAAGCAGACTCGCTATGGCAAAAAAGGCATTTCTGGCCAAGAGAAGTCTACTAATATCAAATACCGGCCTTAATTTGAGGAAGAAATTTCTGAGGATGTACGTCTGGAGTACAGCATTGTATGGTAGTGAAACATGGACTGTGGGAAAACCGGAACAGAAGAGAATAGAAGCATTTGAGATGTGGTGCTATAGACGAATGTTGAAAATTAGGTGGACTGATAAGGTACGGAATGAGGAGGTTCTACGCAGAATCGGAGAGGAAAGGAATATGTGGAAAACACTGATAAGGAGAAGGGACAGGATGATAGGACATCTGCTAAGACATGAGGGAATGACTTCCATGGTACTAGAGGGAGCTGTAGAGGGCAAAAACTGTAGAGGAAGACAGAGATTGGAATACGTCAAGCAAATAACTGAGGACGTAGGTTGCAAGTGCTACTCTGAGATGAAGAGGTTAGCACAGGAAAGGAATTCGTGGCGGGCCGTATCTAACCAGTCAGTAGACTGATGACCAAAAAAAAAAAAAAAAAAAAAAAAAAACATGAGATAATGGTGTAAGGTTGAATTTTGAAGAATCTCAACATTTAGCTAATTAGGGTTTCGCAGACATTATCAATCTAAATAAAAATCTTGTGGGTGCAACGGCGTGTCGTAATAAAAATATTTCACCAACTTTAAATGGTATTATCGGTAACACTGAATGTTTGTCATATGTTTCAGGTTGATACACCATTTGCTAAGATGGAGCACTCAAACGGCCGTGAATGTACTGTGACTGACGGCCTTATACGAAAACCGTGGCTGTTTTGCTCTGCTGGACGGGAATACCGTAGTCACTTCAACCTTAGGCGGAATCATCCTTTACCATTGGTACATGCAGTCAAGTTAATGCTGAAAAACTTTGAAGGAGGGAGTGCGCTTATGGAGAAATATCATGAAGAGCCAGAAATTCTGGCACACAGCGATAAATAGGGGAAGTGCAAAATGTTGTAAACAACAATCCAAAGCGTTCTTCGAGACAAACTGCGCAGTGTGCTCAGTATTTTATGGAATGATTTAAGATTGCAGCTCTAAAAGAGGCAGAAATGGAAGTATTTCTGAAAAACGAACGAGTCTGCCTGTGCAACTCTTGACTAAAATTATGAAGAATAAACCGTTCTTAAATTTGCTATGTGTGAGTCACGGCGCACATTTTAATCTCAGTAGTTGGGCCAACAAACAAAACGATGTTAATGACGCAAGGATAATCCTCACGAACCCCATCAGCGATCCGCAAACAGCCAGAAATTCAGTGTGGAGCGCTGCTTCGTCAGCGGGTATGTTGCTACGGTTGATACATTCCTCGCACCTGAGCTTGAACAGTTTTCTGCAAATGAGTATTGGTTTAAACAAAATGGCGCTACGTCTCATTGTACTCACATTTACACCGCAGATTGTTTGAAAGTGGGCGTAACAATGATGGCCACCTACATCATTTTCAAAACACGTGTAGTGTGTGAAATGGAAATACGCTACGGTTTCGTTTTTGTGACTGAAAATGTTTTACAATATAATCCTTGGGCTGTTTCCTCATATCCAAATCGGCCAGCTTTCCTGCCACTCCCTGTATAAACTACTCCTCCACCGTATAATCTGATCGTAATGAAGGTTTTTTTCTGTGACTATGATCGCGTTATAAGGCCTTAAGCATATCAGACAAGTTTACACACTTCTTGAGGCGATTTAGACGCTCACGTAGCGACCCAGCTGATAAGTCAAGCTAATATTTAGTTGTAACAAGACTATTTGCTGTGCATAAGGCACACAACGTAGAAGATCTTTTAAGTAGGGGCCAGTAAATCTCTACGGAACGCACCATGACTTACGCATGTTCTGTTTCTGCCTGGGCGTCATGGTTTCAAGATATCAAGTTCTGCGCAGGATTGAAGATGTCTAGTTTACAACAACGTAATATCAACCCAGGTAGTGGAAAATTGTTTGTTTTCCATTCGTGAGTCGAGTAATGTTTGTTCTATGTGGTGTTATTTTGTACTATGTCATCTGTTCGGCTAGGAGTATTCGACTAAACAGCAACACTCGTCCTGAGTTACTGACACTATGCAATTTACGACTGACGTGGTCATCAATGAGGTGCTGACACTTATTTGCCACAGTGGATTATTATCTTACAGAATCACAACAGATGATATTTATTCACAACTTAAAGAATACATTTTGAATCCATTTTTCGCTTTTCCCCCTGATCTCCTCTGTCTTCATTCACTTTACGTTCCTAGTCATTAGCTACTTTGCTATATTTATTCATAACTTAAAGAATAAATTTTGTGTCCATTTTTCGCTTTTTGTCCAGATCTTCTCTGTCTTCATTCACTTTACGTTCCTAGTCATGAACTTCTTTGTCATATTTTGGATAAATTACAAGACATACTGTTGTTCGTGCTGAAACCATCTGCCAATGTGTTTCATGGGTCACAACATCTGTGATTGTAACCTAGAGCTGGCAGGGATAGGTATACGTAACTTTTTACCTCTCCCCTAAGAATTTAAAATATTAGACTTCATTCAGTGTTTGACCGACATGGAATGATAAAATTCCATTTTAAAATCTATCGAACCATATAAAGTAAACTTCAACTTCTTGATTCGAGAATCTCCTAGCATGCTGCTGTTTATTCACATTAAGGAATACAAATAATCACTGGGAATCGAGTCCTGCGTATACAGCGCATGCGGTAGCACATAGAGAAAAGATCATGCAGTTTTTCAGTAGCGATTCGAGATATCGGCGTAGACGTGCATTATCGAGACATGAAATTTAAGCTTCAGTAGGATTATATAATCCCATCAGTATTGCATTGTGAATCCCTCCTGAGCTTTGTTCTTGTGGGGACTGCCTGTGAGCATTATAGTTTTAGCATTCCTGAAAACGATAACGATGGCTTCTTGCATATGGAAGCTTTTTTATTTTGTTTTCTTTGACTCAATATAGCAATGGTTTTGATCCCTTTCTCGGCTCGATCGTGTAACAAAGACTCCATGATAAATCTGCCGCCGGCCGAAGTGGCCGTCCGGTTATAAGCGCTGCAGTCTGAAACCGCGAGACCGCTACGGTCGCAGGTTCGAATCCTGCCTCGGGCATGGACGTGTATGATGTCCTTAGGTTAGTTAGGTTTAACCAGTTCTAAGTTCTAGGAGACTAATGACCTCAGAAGTTGAGTCCCATAGTGCTCAGAGCCATTTGAATAAATCTGCCATTGCGAGACGTTGGTGAAAGTCACTAACAACACTTGAGCCATCTTCGTCCCACTGCGGTTTTGTGCTGTTGTTGACAGACATGGGCCTTATCGATCGAACGCTCTTAATATAGAAAAATCCGTGCAAACTATCATGCACAACTACCTTCGAAATCCTTACGTCACCGAACTGACGAACCGTCGGTGCTCTGTCGCCGAGTGTGGAAATGTCAACGCTTGTCACTATATTTGTGTCGTAAACGGTATAGCTCACCATCTTGGATGCATAAATAACTACGCTTAAATTAAATAACCCGCGTCTCACAGTTGAAAGCGAACTATAAAAATATATAACGTTAATTTTCATTCATTTTTATATTTTTTGGTGTTAAAATGTTTGAAGAGGAAGTACTGTATCATAAACTTTAATTCAATTTTAGTATTTTTAAGAATGTTGCAATACTTGATGTTTTGGCGCGATTAAGGGGGTAGGATGTCAAACGGGCCGACTTGGAGCAGGAGAGTCACCACAGGACATTTTAATTTCTACTGTCTATACTGTTCCAAATAAATTCATAAATCTTTGTCACCATGACCAGGAAGGATTGAGGACTCTCACTCATCGCATTGCAAGTTCAAAAATGTAGCAAAATACCTTTTTTTTTACATGTGAAATTTCATCATTTTTTCACATATTAGTGGCTGCATTTGTTGCTATAGGTTCACTTTTCTTCCTAAGTAAGAGAGATTCTTCGATGAATTTTTGATAGCATACAAACAGTAGTTACAGGTGTATGAAACTCCAGAATTTTCCAAATCTATTAAAAAACTGTGGAAAACATTGAGATAATTAACTACAAAACTTGAGTTTTTTCTAAACATGAAGTTTAAAATGTAACAGTTCATTCATTTTTTCATAAATTAAATAACTTCTAGAGTTTCATACACCTGTAACTATGGTTTGTATGCTGTGCAAAAGTCATCGAAGAATCTCTCTTACTTAGGAAGAAAAGTGTACCTATAGCAACAAATGCAGCCAGTTGTAAGTGAAAAAAATGATGAAATTTCACATGTAAAAAAATGTGTTTTGTTACGTTTTTTAGCTTCCACTACTATGAGTATGAACCCTGAGTCCTTCCTGGTCATGTTGTTAAAGTTTTATGAATTTATTTGTAAAAGTATAGACAGTGGAAATTAAAATGTCCTGTGGTGCCTCTCCTGCTCCAAGTCGGCCCGTTTGACGTCCTACCCCCCTTAACACAGTGAAGCAGTTAAAAATGCGAGTCAGACTTCACCACGCGTCATCAACCTAATATAACATTTCAAGATTGTGGTGGATTTCGGGGCTATTAATCCCGTTATTCCGGAACGTTTAGAACGTCTGTTGTGCCCGTGATTTCACCAGGTAATAACGTTCATGAACGTCTGCAGAACTGTCACACGGTGAGCAAATATTAGTAGCGGCCTAGGTCGCACGAAAAGGAAAAGGACGAGTTGCTGATGCTGCTTCCATAGATCACGATCTGAAAAGAAATGTCTTTTATTGTGTGGATAACTTTGAAGGTGCAGGTCGGCACAGACATGTTTTCTCCTGTGGAAGAGCGCGCTGTGGAATTTAATAAATGGCGGGGAGAGCACAGCGGGCCGGCGTGCATTCCTGCCTCAGCGCCAAGCCGGGCTCTGCAAAGGCGTAACGCGGCTCACAAGGTGCGCCAGGCGGCGGGGGTCTTCTGCAGCGGCCCCTCGTAGGGTGAGATTTACGAAGCTCCCTTAATCTATCGTTAACCGTAATTTGTTGATGTATTCATAGGTTGTGTCCCGAAGCACAGAGATTACGTCCCCGGATGTATTCCAGCAGAGAACATCACGCTTCAGTCTTTCCTTGAATATTCAAGCCCTTGTTAAGATTTAACGTATTGTTGTTATCGGTACACTAGACTGCAGACTGTAAATCTGAGCAGCTCTTTCAAGCTTCATATCTATTGTAGTATATTCTTCCTTAGTCCTTGACGAAGAGTACTTTTCAAATTATTTTGGTTTCTTTCTGGCACATCTGTTCGGCCTCTCTATTCTTATTCGTCTTTGTTTGATATCATTTTGCATACAGAAGAAGCCAATATTCTTGTTGCTATGCTCACAATTTTTCTTCCTCTTATATGTTAAAAATGCATTATTTCTTAGGGAGTCACTCGCATATCTCATATCTTCGAGGTTTTACCATTCATTTCTATCTCTGATAATCCTTCGAGGACAGTGGAGCATCAACCGGACATGAAGTATTTCAATAAAGAAAATTGGAACCAATACCTCTAGTGAATTCGAACGTCATTTGTTCAAAATATACTGGCAGTTTCGACAGGAAAAAGCTTCATCTTCAGGCATCAGGAGTAATCTTGCAACAACGTATGAACCACAAACGACGAAGATCAACTGAGTCTTCTGACGGAAACAGAGCAAATTACTAAGTATTTACACCAGCGTGTGTAACAGAGTGAAAGACGCGCACTCCATTCACCATTCAGTGCTCGTATTTCATATTTCTAATCCCAGCATTCTGGTACTCGGTAAAATAATAATTCAGGTAATATTAATAATCTATATGGGTTGCCTGATTTATTCGACGATTTTTACAGCTTCTCTCACACTGATCTGTGACAGGAGCTTGGCTCCAGGAATTTTACTTATTTATCGGCGAGGGCAGCAGTCTTCCTAGCAGCCATGATGGCTTCCCGTTTCCTATCCTTTTTCCGATCGCCAAGGTAGCACGTGGTGGCGTTTGAAAGTTCAGTAGTGGTCAAAGTTTCTCCTATTCTCAGTTCCCCAACCTGCCTTACCAATCTTGTAACTTCTATTTCTGCTCAATTTCAAGTCTCCAGGTCCTCTCCCTGTGAAGTTCCGGCCCTATGAATGGCCAGTTCAGGTGCGCGCCTTTTTCTCGCGGGCGGGCGCCAACCGCCCTCCGCGGATGGGTGGTGGACAAAGGGGCAGTAGCTCAGTTCTAGCGTGATCGTGCCGGAGACCGGAGGTGCCGCTTCCAGGAGATGAAGTTCGGTAAGCATGAGCGCCGGCGTGCACTGTAGATTCGCGCCCTGCGGCCCAAAGGGAACCTGATAGGTCATTGTGAATAGTTTCGCATCTTGCGGGTTTTATTGCTTTAGTACGGGAGGCTACCTAGCGATTCACGCACAGTAGCATCTTCTTAGTCTTTGGCTATTTCCTGGTGGTGATCGTTGCATGTTTTCAACCCCTTCCTTTAATAAATGGGATTGTATTTGATAATGCGGCGATCGTTACTAAAATTCCTTTCCTCTTGCTATCGTGGGGTGTTATGAACGTACGTTAGAGCAGGCTGCTGAACTCGAATCTTTCTTCCCCCCACCCCCATTTGGTTGTATAATTGTTCGATTCTCAGCTGTTTGATAAATGAGTCCGTAAATCTTACATTCTCTCTCTTTCCTTACGTGAACTCACCCCTAGTGTAACAGAATAATGCGGAACTATAACGGTTGCTATAAGGTCATGCAGGTCTCGCGCCACTAACGATCGTATAAAGATTCAATATCGCGCGCCTGGCAAGACCATTGCACGCATGGCACCGATAACAGTAGTAATCATGTCCAACTACTTGTAGAGAAGCAGCCTACTCACGATGTAGTAAATTCACATCAGTTTCCATTGTGTGCCAGCCAGTCTGCTGTAGTCTGACGTCATAAATGTTGCGCAATACCTTAAAAATCAAGCAAATGACCTAAAACTTTTCTAGCATGTCAGAAATAATACTACATTAATGTGTGTTAAATATCAGTTCGATAACTTCAGCCATTTTCGAAATTTGGACGTTTTTCTGGAAAAATCATTGGCGCAACAGAAAAGAGCTAGAGACTTCAAAATTTATATTTAGATTCATCTTTCATAATGATTTAATAAAAACAGTACTTTGGATTTCACAAATTAAGATTTTAGTGGAAATTCATGATTTTGTGGTTTTCGTCTCAAAACTGAAGGAAGCAAGATAGATTAAGTAGGTTAATAAATAAGGCTAGGATGTTTAGATTTAAATAGGTTGGAGGTCCGCTATGACTATGAAGATGTGAAAAGTTTCTTTTGAATACCTATAAAATTATAGCTATAGCGGATCTCAAAAGGGCTAGTTCAGAGCTCATCTACTGCGTACAGTGTAATTTAATTAATTCTCTCGTCCAGAATATTTAACTTAGCCACGTCAGAATTTTATTATCAATACTTACCTGCGTGCTGAATGCACGTTTAAATTAAGAACTTCTTCGGCCATCAGCAAAAGAAGCTATAAATTATTATGTAACTTGAAGTGGTGCGTTACTAGCCCAGCGGCTAGTCGAGAGAGCCGAAAAGATCAGGCGTTCCCTTCGCCGTCCGCACCGCGGGTTTATATATAAGGACGCTGCGCGAGGAAGAAAGGCCCCAGTTCTCTCCAGACGCTGAATGACACGCCATCTGTGTCAGGAGCCGCGTCGCATCGGTATCACTGCTACATACAGCCTCGGGTGCCGTATTAAGTTACTAGAGATACGCGGAACCATGAAAACATTTCATGTGAAGTGTTAATTCTGGGATGATTTTCATTATCTAGCTTCAGTTTGCGTATTGTCGTATTTTCACGCGCCGTCGCGGGACAGACATTCTACCAAATATTTAGCGTGGCGTTTGATGAAATATTTTCATCAAATTATGGCGAGCATTCTTTTTAACATTTAATTCGGACATTTATAGTTGCATCAGCGCATTAGACTCTGAACTGCTCTGTTAGTTAGGTTGTAGGGATACTTGTGTTTTTTTTATCAGTGAATTTCAGAATATACTCAACTATTTTGGAAAACCGTTTTTGATTAGAAATCCCGGACAATCTCCTAATTCCTCAGAGCTATAAGCTGCAGCTATAAGGGTATCTCAATTGAAGTGGGCACTAGGATCTCTAATTACTGGCTCTATGTTTTATTAAATCACTTTCTGGGTGCCAAGAAGTAAATAGAGAGCCAGTGTTGAGAACGGCGAAAGACAGCATTAACAACATTCTAAAAGCCAGAAACTGATTCTACATGCAAGCGTTTATCCAGCAATCAGATTTAATAATTCATTTAATTATGTTTTTACAAACTCATCCGCCGCCCCACATATGGTGCATCGGCCGGGAAATGTTACAACATTCAAACAAGGATACAACAGTAGATTTATTATTTCAACTCATCCGCCGCCCCACATATGGCGCATCGGCCGGGAAATGTTACAACATTCAAACAAGGATACAGCAGATTTATTACAAAATTATCCGCCGCCCCACGTATGGTGCATCGGCCGGGAAATCAATTAAGTGAAAGTGATTTTTAACTATTCGGATTCGCGAGTGAAATGCGACACGCAACTGAGTATAGAACAGTGAATGTGTTACGTGAGCATGTGGACGACGCAATTGGATTAACAACACATCTGGATTGACGGAGCTGGCACTGAGTCTAGCGGTGCTGCCGGCATCGCGAGAAGCCAGTCTCGCCGCACCGCAGTCGTCCGCTGGAGCAGCCGGCGCAGAGCCTGCAATTGCGGACCACGCAAACACACAACAGCCGTCGGAGAGCCGTCTGCAGTTCAACGTGCCACGTCGCATCAGGAATCCTGGTACGCCGCGCCGGCAACGCCATACGTCGTGCAGAAGGAACTAAGTTAAGTGAAAAGCTGTTAAAAATTTTACTAACCTGCACTAAAAGACTGTCGGCGATGGAACCGCCAAAAGGAACTGAGGTTAAACTTATATTAGAACCTATGTCTGTTGAGGGAACTGTAAATACAGACATCGGTTCGAGTGTAAATATGCATGAAAGTAGTAAGGTTAAAGTGAAATATGAAGTATTGTCTCCTGACAGTAGTGTGCGAAGGGGCAATGATTCAATAATAGAGACCCCTGTAGTAAAGCGGAAAGTAGAAATTGTAAATTTATTGGATGATAGTTTCTCTGATGAATTAAAAATGAAACAGTCATCAGAGATGGTAGAGTTTAAGAAGGAGAAGTTAGATATGACTAATCAATCAGACGTTTCATTTAGTTTTGATGATTCTGGTATTGGAGCTAGTTTTTCGTCACCTGAGTGTGATAAAAAGCCAGCTAGTGAGCAAACCAGAGATGCTGGGGCTGTTGATCTAAATGTTATATTACAAGCAATAGCTGCCAGTAATGCAAAAATGTCAGCCAGTAATGCTAGAATGACAGCTGAATAAAAATCTCATATAATTGAGGTAAATAATAGGATTGTGGCCAGTCAAACTAATTTTAATAAACGATTGGAGGTAATGGACGATACATTCAAGGCTGGTTGCAATAAGTTGAAAGAGGATCTAGACAGTTTGAATTGTAAAATTGATTACAATCATGAGGATATTAAGAAAAAGGTTGCTCAACAGTTTTCTGAAATGTATAAAACAGTTAAATCCGAAGTTGCTGAGGTTCGCAAAGACTTCCAAATGGAAGATGCGAAGCTGGAGCACAAGTTAACAGAAAAGATCGAGGCGGAATCTGAACTGTGCTCAGATAGATTCAAAGATGTTAATATAAAAGTAAACATATGTCAAGCAGAAGTAGAAGCAATCAAAACTGACACTACTCATATTGTACAAAGAGTAGACAATGTTGAAATGAAAGTAGAAAATATCAGTACTAACATTGCTAACATTGAGAGTAAAGTAGCTTCAGTAACTTCTGGTAATGGTAGTACACAACAAGTTGTAGCTGCAAATGCCGCTTTTATCGGGTGTCGGCAGTTCTTGCGGTTTGATCCAGATAAAAATATCCACCCGCTAGATTTCTGGAACGATTTTGAAGATGTAATTCCACCAACTTGGTCTGAGCGAGAGAAAATCTCATTTGTTAGATGCCATTTAGCAGGTGACGCCATGCGTTGGTCAGCTGATGTTATGTTGAAGTGTAAAACATTAGCGGAGTTTAAAACAGCTTTCATTAATGAGTATTGGTCTAGCAATAAGCAAAATGAAGTGTTGAGAGAATTTTGGAGTGGAAAACGCTTCAATGCAGGAAAGGAGTCCATTAAAGAGTTCGCTAGGTCATGGATTTCATGTTTGTCACATTTGGCGGAAAAGCTAAAACCAGAAATAATTATACTAGGTCTTGAAGCCAAACTGCCATGGTATGGGCAAACTAGAATTATATCAGCCCCTAAAGACAATCTGGATCGTTTCATTGAGTATTTGGAACGTGTAGAACGTGTTGCTGCCAATGAGGAGCAAGCACGTAATAACAGAAATGCCAATAACAATAATAGTAATTTTAGGAACGAGCAAAATGGCAATGTAAACATCAGAACAGTAGGTGTTCACCATCCTAAGAGAGGTAGGAATTGGGGAAATAATTATCAGAACCAACAATGGCGTCCAAGGGATAATAATTTTGTTCCAAACAGAAATATGCATGTAAACAACAGTACGGAAAGTAATGCTATGCCAGCTAACTATAATGAAACTAAAAGAAACAGCAGTAGGCCGATGCAGGAAAACTAGTTCCCGTCTATGAGGACACTGGCGCTCACCAGGCGGTTACTTTTCCTATGCCAGTAGTTAAGGGAATTGGTAAGACAGATCAGAATACTCAAACTGAACATGTGGATGAAGTGTCGGTAGCATCTAAGGATACAACAGAAATAGTAGATCACTCACAGTATTTGATAGATACCGTGTTAGAGACGCTTTCTAAGTGGGAAGAGAAAGAGAAGGCGCAGCAGTGTAACGATAGGGACGAGCTACAAAATACTGAATTGACAGGTGAAGAAGCAGAAGAAATTCATGCTTATATTTACGATGAGGATGATGTGCTCTTATCTAAAGTGCCTGTGCAGGATGTTGATAATGTACTAATAGATTTAGGACAGGAGATAAGTGGGAATGTAGAGGGTAGGCTGTTTGGGGTCGATGAACCCAGTAGCTGTGACCAGTTGTCACTTGAGAAGGAAACAGACGATAATGGTGAAAGTGGTTTAGCTGTAACTAGTGTTATGCCCGGTCTGGAGACGCAGAATCGCTCAGACTACAGTAATTTGGGTTATGTTCAGCAAACTAAATGTAATGAAGTCGTGCGGTGTTTCGATTTAAAATTAATAGACCGACTGGAAAAGGCAGCTGAAAATGTAATTCAGGAAACCCCTACACACTGTGACCTAAATGTAATGAAGACAGATGTCGATCACTTTAGTTGGAGACAAATCCAAAAGGAACTACTAGATGAATTTGAGGAACCACCTGTACAACCTAGAATAAGCCACCCTATAATAATAGTGAATATGTTGGGTATCAATGTACGTTGTCTCTTAGACAGTGGAAGTGAGGTGAGTGTGATATCTCAGTCCTTCTTTGATGCATTACCTGGTAAAGACAAGCTTACAGTAATGAGAGTATCAGGACTAAGAATAATTGGTGATACTGGCAAGGTGTCAAAAACGGTAAAGCAAGAAGCTTTACTGCCCTTTAACATTAATGGTAATTTAATTGATCATCCATGTTTAATTGTAAACAATCTCAGTATTGAGGTTTTAATTGGCATAGATTTCTTGTCAAAATATCAGAGTGTTGTTGACTTTGAAAAAAGCCAGTTAAGAATGGTCTTGCCAATAACCGGAGTAATTATAGTACCTTTTAGTGATAAACATGTAGTAACTGATCATGAAACTTGGGAGCTGCCTATACGAGTTCTGAAAAATAGGAGGTATTGGGACGAAGGTGTTAATCTTAGTAACAGTAAGCTGAACACAGCAGAAGAAGGAGAAGCAATTATTTTAGACAAAATAAAAGCTAAATTGCAGGAAATCTATAAGATTTCAGACAATCAAAAGGAAGAACTGAGACAGGTTCTAAAAAGGCATCATAAAGTATTTTCAGATCGACGTGGCGTGGTCAAAGGTTATGAATGAATGCTGTAGGGAGGAGGTTGTTCTGTAACCTCTACACAGTGTGGCAGCTGTGCAGTCCCAGCTGTGTGAGATCTTCTTTCCCTTTCAGGTCTCACTCATTCTTCATCTTTCCTATCTACAAAAATTTCGACATCTTCTTACAACACATAAAATTTTCCGTTATAACTCTTCTTTACAGCATTAAGCTAATGAATGCTGTAGGGAGGAGGTTGTTCTGTAACCTCTACACAGTGTGGCAGCTGTGCACTCCCAGCTGTGTGAGATCTTCTTTCCCTTTCAGGTCTCACTCATTCTTCCTCTTTCCTGTCCTCAAAAATTTCGACCTTTTCTTTCCAGATATGAAAATTTTCTGTTATGGCTATCAAGCCATGAGTCATGTAACCATTCTATCTACCGATTAGTGAAGAAAAATACCTAATGTGACAAACCTAATAGTGACAAACAATAGAGAAGTATGACGTAATTAGGATACAAATGTATTTGAGTAACAAGTATGTATAGAACCCAGGTAATATAGTAACTACAAAGTGTTGTATTGGAAATGGTCCACCAACAGTAATTTAAAAAGATGTATGAATTCATGTACAAGCAGGATCTGAAGTGGTAGTGAAACCTAGTGTATGCATTAGAGCTAACTAAGAAATAGTAAAAGAGATTGCTTAGTGTTAGGAAAAATATGCAGATAAGTTGTAAGATTAAACTCACCTTGTGTAGCAAGGAAAGGCAGTGTAATAGAATTGAGCAGTGTTTGCGGTTGAGACGTGAAGGACACGTCCCTGAAGTATTTATAAGGTTGGAGCGGGCCATTATTTTAGTGTAGTGTGTGACAGGATACACCTACACGTATTGAGGTTATGAGTTGGAGGCGTGAATGCGACCATAGGTACCCTTATGTTAGATGAGACAGAGCAGCTCATGGTGTCCTATAGGTTTAAGGAATTTAGCATTACGCTCGTCCATAATTACTTGATGCACTTTAGTGGTAGGTCTGAGAGAGACTACCTGAGCTTTCAGCGTCTGATCGAGTGGAAATGGATTGCCACGTGAGCAAACTAATCAGCTGCAGTACACTATGAATATGAAATAAATGTGCTATCCTATGCTTTAAATATTAACAGAGTGAGTTTTAAATAAGTACATACACTAGCAAAGTAAATAAGTAACATACTGACAGACGTGAAACATTATTTTAGCTCAACAAAAATACACTTCAAAGTAAGTAAGTACCTAAGTGCAGATGTGGAACTGACAACAGCAGAGGACCAATAAGTGGATTTAGTAGTCAACTAAAAGTAGTGTGTTTTGAACACTCACAACTGTACTATTACCAAAAGTTACTCACATGTACAAAGAAGCTGAGAAAACAACCACTAATCATACTCATGCTATCTCTAAGAATAAGGTAATCAAAGATGAGTCAGTTAAGTGCTTAAAATACAAATGTATCAGGAATGTACCGAGCATTGGTTCAGTGTTCCGGCCCAGAAATAATAAATTCAGATTAAGTCGGATTCATGATTGTATGCCTTGAGCATTAATTTTCTCTAGTACGTGACTAACGGCGTTTTGAGCCATTTGTTTAACGATTTTATGACAGTTAAGTAACCGTAAGAGTAGAATTGAAAAAATTCTGTTAACTTTGTTCCAGTAACATATTGGAAGAGAAAATGTATATATCCCCATTTCATTGTGACCCACCCATAGATATTAAGTGAACAGAGTCTGAGGCACTCTTTTTGTTTGTTCTACAGGACAAACCAGATAATGGCAGCCTGGTAGCTGCGTGAAAGCGTGGAGTGACTTGGACACAACTCACAGTGACCCCTCCCCTTTCCCCCATGTAATTTAGAGAGAACATGAAGGACGCACACCATAGCAACTTCCCCTCCTCTACCCTTGTGAATGGAAGTGTAGGACGCCAGCCAAAGCGGCTACAACCACGTGTGTAAAAAATTATTTGTGAACTTTTCTTTCAGGTTTAGAAAAGACTGCTAAGAGATATTCATCTGTTTATGTATCATGTTATTTTCTTTGAATTTGTGAATGTAAAAATGTATTTAATGGATCTAAGATTTTCATAATTTTTCAATTTGTATGTGTTTGTTTGTCTAAGGCAATATGTATGCCAAAATATTTCATTGACTTTGCTTAAAAATTTGAGTAATATTGTTTAAAAGGCAGTGAACATGCCCACAATTTAAATAATTAATGTAGGTAATCAGTTTTCTTTAATGTTTCTACAGGTTTATATTTCAATTTTGATTTTTCATAGGAAGTTAAACTGTACTCTTGCTTCCCTTTTTTCAATTAATTTTTTTTTCATTCATTAACATTCATAAACAAAAAATTTAAGTAGAGGGTGATGTAGGGAAGCAGCCTACTCACGATGTAGTAAATTCACATCAGTTTCCATTGTGTGCCAGCCAGTCTGCTGTAGTCTGACGTCATAAATGTTGCGCAATACCCTAAAAATCAAGCGAATGACCTAAAACTTTTCTAGCATGTCAGAAATAATACTACATTAATGTGTGTTAAATATCAGTTCGATAACTTCAGCCATTTTCGAAATTTGGACGTTTTTCTGGAAAAATCATTGGCGCAACAGAAAAGAGCTAGAGACTTCAAAATTTATATTTAGATTCATCTTTCATAATGATTTAATAAAAACAGTACTTTGGATTTCACAAATTAAGATTTTAGTGGAAATTCATAATTTCGTGGTTTTCGTCTCAAAACTGAAGGAAGCAAGATAGATTAAGTAGGTTAATAAATAAGGCTAGGATGTTTAGATTTAAATAGGTTGGAGGTCCGCTATGACTATGAAGATGTGAAAAGTTTCTTTTGAATACCTATAAAATTATAGCGAGAGCGGATCTCAAAAGGGCCAGTTCAGAGCTCATCTACTGCGTACAGTGTAATTTAATTAATTCTCTCGCCCAGAATATTTAACTTAGCCACGTCAGAATTTTATTATCAATACTTACCTGCGTGCTGAATGCACGTTTAAATTAAGAACTTCTTCGGCCATCAGCAAAAGAAGCTATAAATTATTATGTAACTTGAAGTGGTGCGTTACTAGCCCAGCGGCTAGTCGAGAGAGCCGAAAAGATCAGGCGTTCCCTTCGCCGTCCGCACCGCGGGTTTATATATAAGGACGCTGCGCGAGGAAGAAAGGCCCCAGTTCTCTCCAGATGCTGAATGACACGCCATCTGTGTCAGGAGCCGCGTCGCATCGGTATCACTGCTACATACAGCCTCGGGTGCCGTATTAAGTTACTAGAGATACGCGGAACCATGAAAACATTTCATGTGAAGTGTTAATTCTGGAATGATTTTCATTATCTAGCTTCAGTTTGCGTATTGTCGTATTTTCACGCGCCGTCGCGGGACAGACATTCTACCAAATATTTAGCGTGGCGTTTGATGAAATATTTTCATCAAATTATGGCGAGCATTCTTTTTAACATTTAATTCGGACATTTATAGTTGCGTCAGCGCATTAGACTCTGAACTGCTCTGTTAGTTAGGTTGTAGGGATACTTGTGTTTTTTTTTATCAGTGAATTTCAGAATATACTCAACTATTTTGGAAAACCGTTTTTGATTAGAAATCCCGGACAATCTCCTAATTCCTCAGAGCTATAAGCTGCAGCTATAAGGGTATCTCAATTGAAGTGGGCACTAGGATCTCTAATTACTGGCTCTATGTTTTATTAAATCACTTTCTGGGTGCCAAGAAGTAAATAGAGAGCCAGTGTTGAGAACGGCGAAAGACAGCATTAACAACATTCTAAAAGCCAGAAACTGATTCTACATGCAAGCGTTTATCCAGCAATCAGATTTAATAATTCATTTAATTATGTTTTTACAAACTCATCCGCCGCCCCACATATGGTGCATCAGCCGGGAAATGTTACAACATTCAAACAAGGATACAACAGTAGATTTATTATTTCAACTCATCCGCCGCCCCACATATGGTGCATCGGCCGGGAAATGTTACAACATTCAAACAAGGATACAGCAGATTTATTACAAAATTATCCGCCGCCCCACATACTCCCGATTGATAAACTGGAAAGTGTTCACGGCTCATTGTGAGTACGTGAGCACTAAATCCACCTGATGTGGTGGAAGTAGTGGCCTCTGTTTTGCCTTGCTGGTTTAGACAAAAAATATCAAAAATCACAGCCCCTACAGCAAGGAATAGTAACCTGTAAAAATGAAAATAAAAACGACCCACCGCTTTTAAGAGCTGTGTGGCGATTGGTCGGCTTGTTACTGGAAGATACGGAATCCAGTTTATTTTGTCTCCGCTGCAAATGTTGGGGTAACATGTATTTTTTCTACGTGGAGACTCTGTCGCTTTTTGTGATTTTGGTCATAGCTGATTTGAAATGCTTCGACTTTCAGATATACACGGTGGTCAGAAAAAGTCTGAGGAGCGTGGAAGGGTGTTGCACTGTCGGTTGTGCTGAGAAATAATCGGTATGAGAAAAATTTCCATCCGTTGCTCCTTTTTCGAACTAATTAGCATTGAAGAGAGCCAGGCAAGTCGTTGGGCGCACAAATTTAAGCGGCCCGCCAGATACGATGTCGCCAAACATGTTCTCCATTTTGTTTCCTGTAATTCTACAAGGGAGCCATACAAAAATTGGGCGCGGGAAGGTAGTAAAGATCGAGCCCGACCCGAAGACTGATCAGCCTCGTGTGCTATCATCTACGTTATGGGAACAACTGGCGCTAATTGTAGCTGATGCGCCGGCCGGTGTGGCCGAGCGGTTCTAGGCGCTTCAGTCTGGAACCGCGTGACCACTACGGTCACAGGTTCGAATCCTGCATCGGGCATGGATGTGTGTGATAGGTTAGTTAGGTTTAAGTAGTTATAAGTTCTGGGGAACTGATGACCTCAGATGTTAACTCCCATAGTGCTCAGAGCCATTTGAACCATTTTGTAGCTGGTGGGCCGCTTGAATTTGTACCCAAAATAGCCTGACTGCCTAACTTCAATGCTAATCAACTCGGAATCGGCGCAATGTGTCTAATTCTCGTCTTAACAATTTTTCCTCATCACAACCTACCCTGAACACCCTTGTAAGTTTTACAGACCGTTTCTGATCACACTGTGTACACGATATCAGTCTGCGACTAAAATTCCCGTTGAAAGTACTGACCTTTATCTTTCCGTTTCTTCAGTGGCAGTAAAAACGTTGACGCGAGGTGGGCGCTTATAGCTTAAGCCATCGGCACAGGGATCGTTCATCAGAACATGAATGTGTCGCGATGGTAGTGCTGCCGTACGCTCAGATCCGATGCCGCTTGTACGTGTAATAGTACAAGGCGATTATATTAAAGTTAAACTTGAAAACCGCTGTAGAAATAACACCACTAGTCAGAATGACGTCAAATTGCAACGGAATATTATCAGGAAAGGGGGAGAACATTTGGCAGAAGAAAAACAAATTGTTACAAAATGTAGCAATAGATGGCATCACAATTTAATAGTGGTCGATTACGAATGACAAATGAATTATACAACAATGCCTAAGGTGTACGTTTGAAGTTAAACTGTACTACTCAGTGTGAATGGGTGTACAGATGTGATACTGTTAGTTACGTAAGCCCATCCACCTTGGCAAGGTCACATCACATCAGACGGGAAAAATCAGTTTTTAATTGTCCTAAGGCCAAAAGCTGCATAAAAAGTGTCAATCAAAATCAAATCGGATTATTAATCCCCATGTAATTGGCACAAAACATTTTCAGTATGCTGTCTACCGTTTTCTGCAACAAGTTGAAATCGAGAAACAGCATGTTCCACAACTGATGGAAGTGTTTCGGGGTCACGTTCAGAATGTGTTGCGCAATGCGTGCCTTCAATGCAGCTAAGTTTGCAGTTGGAACACTGAACACAACATCTTTCAAGCAGCCCCATAGCCAGAATCACACGGATTAAGATAAGGTGCCGGCCGCGGTGGTCTAGCGGTTCTAGCCGCGCAGTCCGGAACCGCGCGACTGCTACGGTCGCAGGTTCGAATCCTGCCTCGGGCATGGATGTTTGTGCTGTCCTTAGGTTAGTTAGGTTAAAGTAGTTCTAAGTTCTAGGGGACTGATGACCACAGATGTTAAGTCCCATAGTGATCAGAGCCATTTGAACCATTTTTTTATTAAGGTAAGGTGATCGGGACGGCCAGTCAGTAGGGAAATCGCGGCTGATAATTCTATCATTTTCGGAAAGGCACTTCAGAAACTGGTTAACTGGACTTGCAATCTGCAGAGGTACGCCATCTTGCATAAAAATGATCCCATTCACCCATCCACGCTGTTGGAGAGCTAGAATTACGTGGTTGCACCAAAGACTCTCATAACGCTTACCAGTGACGGTACAGATAACAGGACCGGAAGCAATTGTCTCCTCGAAAAAAATATGGCCCTATGGTAAATGATGCAGCACAGTGAACTTGTGATGATGATGTGGTATGCGTTGATTTGCGTGTGGATTTTCCGTTGCCCATATTCGACAATTGTTTGTATTAACATATTCTGTCAGATGGAAATGGGCTTCGTCTGTGAACAAAATCTCCCACGGTCAATCAGTATCCACTTTCATGCGAGCAAGAAATTCTAAAGCAAAGGTCTCTCTTGCTGGCAGGTCAACAGGAAGCAACTCCTGCACATGGGAGATTCTGAAAGGATAGCATAAAAGGGTATCGTAGTATTTTACGCACCGTGCTCAGGGATATGTGCAATGATCGGGCAATTCTCCGTGCAATACACGTTTGCACACCAGCACTTGTCTCCTCCTACACTGCTGTGGTCACTGCTTCCAATGACGTCGAATCAATTCGTTTCCTCCCTCTATCAGGTCGCACACCAAAAGAACCTGTCTTTTCGAATTTTCGAATCATTTTCTCCAGACCCACGGAAGTCATCGGACCAATGCCTTTTTTTTCCAACCCTTTCGTGTCCAGAACTTCTGCAGAGCGACGTGTGAACAGTCATCATTCTTGCAATATAGCTTAACAAGCAGAGCGCGATCCTGCATTGAGACTGTCATGCGAACGTCGCAGACGCGAAAGGAGGAAAATCCGTGTATCCGGTGTGTTTATACCAACTTTAGTGGGTCGTGCGCATGGCAGGTGTTTTCGTTTATGTTTTCTGACACATATAGCGCTATCTATTGATCAATTTTCACACAATTTTTTTGTTCTGCCATACGTTTTCCACTTCTATGATAACATTCCGTTACAATTTGACGTCATTCTGATCAGTGGTGTTATTGAAAATTAAAATTTAATTATAATCAACCCGTATTAGTGCCTAATCGTGGTACAAGCGATCGCAGCGCTCTCCAGCTGCAGTCGTCGGGTGTATGGAGCTCGCAAATCATACTTCATGAAATGGACGGGTGTAAAATTCTTACCTTAACTTTATTAAAACGCACATTTCCTACCGTGTCCATATGTTATTCACGTTGTCTTATCTCTAGTCCAGTGTCTATGAACAAGTAACAGGGCAAGAAGAAAACTACCACGTCTAGTCCATAAGGACTTCGGCTTATAAAGTTCGATTAGAAAGAGTTGGATAGAAATTTACAGTATCTCACTTCATAAGATAAAAATTATTTCATCAATCTCATTTTTAATGTAAAACCGTAAGTACACTCTTACCTGATTAATGTTTCTATTCAGTGGCAGATACATTATGTCATGTGAAACACAAGATTTAAACAAGGAACTTGAAATTGCCTTACTGTAAGTGGTGCAAGCTCGCATGTAGATAAATCCAATCGAATAAACACGCTCCTCAGAGAGAGAGAGCGCACTTATATTTACACAATATTGAATACTACAGAACACGCTTCTATAAAATTAATAATGAAGTATTAGAGCTTCTTAGAAAACTTCAAAGTGAGGAACAACATAGTTGGAAGCGGTGGGACGCAGACCAGCAGCACATGACGTGTTCCTTTACAACTCTGCGTTTCTACTCATTACGCGACACTGACGGTGGTTGATTGTCGACCAAAATGTGCATCTTATCCTCTCCTGAAAGCTTTGATGGTAGATACCTTATTGACATTTAACTATAACTAACTGTACGAAGGACAGTGCTTTTTAAACGGATCGTCAGTGAGTTACTGCTTGAAAACGCGTACTTTCATAACACGCAAGTTGCAATTCGAAAATACTTTGACTATCCATATGACGTTCGCTGTCATTTTACGACCAAAAAATCTTAAAATTAGTGACCATTTTTCGAAACATCATCAATTTAATGGTGCTTGGAAACGGCATATATTCGTACAAAACCCAGCAATCATGTGCTTCAGCTGAAAGCCAATGTAGTGTCACACCACTCTGTACTGAAGAGAGAGAGAGAGAGAGAGAGAGAGAGAGAGCGTCGTGTGACGTAGGTGGCTTTCGCCCATCTCATTGGTCTAGTTCAAACATGCGTTCACAGTATATGACATGCTACATTTTACTCTGCAAGTTTAAAGAACCTCCAGCATTTTTCTTCTTTCTTTCCCACGCTTTGACAGCAGGAACTTGGCACGCTCAACGTTCACAGTCGAACGCACGGAATGTGTGCCGACAGCTTCATCGCCTACTAGCTAACAACTGTTGCTCGCTGCTCCCCATAATATCCAGGCAACCTGTGGAGAGTTTTATCTGAATTAGTTCGAAAATGCGGATAACTTCACATTAACAGTGTGCTTTAACAGTATTCACTATCCTTCGTAGAGAAACGCTCCTTTACGCGCCGATTTGGAAGGATTTCCTCTTTGACTGAAAGAAGTGCTTCATTCGTACGTATCACTGTGTTTACTACGTTTCAGTTTGTCTGTCCCTGTAACAGGGAAGTGCAGATAACGTTCCGTTTTTAGTGATGCCTGAAATTATATCCTCGTATGTTTGTGAATTGTTACACGTATGTGTGTCACACGATGACGTCAACAACGTACAACTCTCACAAGGGAATGGTCAGACTTGTCATGCCAAAACATGTATTGCTTTTTTTAGCACTGTTATTTAACGGCTGGCCACCCCTGGAAATGGCGAGTCGCGAGCGTTGTGCCCATGGTCGGGAAGTGCGGCCGTCTTATCGCGGCGTTCATTAAAGAGGAATATCGCTGCACGGTTTCGGTGCAAAGGGAAAACGAATATGCGTTTCTGTGGCATGCACGTCCTTTTAATTTCTGGTACGTACTTCGAAACATACCGTCCTGAAACTGGTTAGAGATGTGAAAGATATTCTGTACATGTTCATCTATACTCCGCAAGCCACTTTACGGTGAACATTCAATGTCCCCTCACAGGTGACGGCGAACTCTGTAAATGTTCTGCTGCTTGCCATGGAGATATACCAAAGACGCCAAATGAAGCAATCAACAGAAAACACGCGTGAAGACTATGTGTTGTGCGACATGGTTATTAAACTTCTAGACGAGCATGTAAATGGCGCAGACATGTGGCTAGAAACATCTGAAACACTCGATATTGCTGACTGTGAATCTACAGGCGGCGAAGACACCGACAAAGTTGAACTCATGAAGACTCTTCGAGTGATAGTGCCACGTACCATCATCAGTTATCTCCGAAAGTAACACCAGCAACTACAATTACCTTATCAGACAAAGAAAAAGCGGTGACGTATTGGTTGAACGAAAGTGATAAGAAACGCCTACGTGTCAGTACTGTTCAAAATAAGTATCTCTTTGTCCGTTCTGAACGTGAATTGCATAGATAGAAAAATGAAGTCGCTGGACGAAGTAAGAGTCGACTGGAAATTGCGACGGAGATAAATGCGCGACTTTTTGAGCTATTTACCGATGCCAGGCAACAGTCATTTAGTGTCAGCGATACAACTTTGCGTGATTGGGCGTTAGAGATTGCCAAAGAATTTACTGCTTCTCAAAGTTGGATTAGTCGCTTCAAAAGATCACATAAAATTGTGGCAAGAAAAATAACAAAATTTGTATCGAGAAACAGGTCGGAAAATGAAATGACACAAATCGAAATGATAGAAGCTATTCTTACGAATGCAAAAAATAAGATCGCTAGTTTTAGTGAATCGTACGTGTACAATGCACATCAGTCAGGTTTTCAAAAAGAAATGCGTGCGAAAAGAACACTGTCATTCAAAGGGGAAAAACATATTGAGGCGATTGCGCAGTCCACGACTGCACTCACCCATTCATACACTATAATGCCCATAATTAGTTTGGATGGTTCATTGCTACCTAAACTATACGTGTGTCTTCAAGAACCAACTGGACGTTTTGGACCACGTGTCAAAAGAACAATGTTCTACGCAAACAATCTTGTGGTAGACGCATCGAAGTCTGGAAAAATGGGAAATGAAAACGTGACACTTTTCATGCTTCATGCTTTTCTTCCGTTCTGCGGGAACAAATCTCTTCTCCTTCTAGATTCGTGGTCAGGTCATAAAAGGTCTCATACATTAAAAGCTGTATTTAGAGCCCACCCTGACAAAGAAGTAGAGATACTTTAGATTCCACCCGGCACGACGAACGTAATGCAACCTTTAGACAGAGAATTTTTCCGTCAGTGGAAGGCATTTTACAGAAAACTAACAGAGAAAATTATTGTGTGCAGATCACGGCAATTTCCTGTCTATAACCGTGACAATATTCTCAAGCTGTAATCAGTAGTACGTTACCAATTTTCCTCCCCACGGTTTCCGATTTTGATTAAATATGCGTGGCACTCCTCGAAATATACTGATACTAGGCCTCATTCATTCCTAACACCAGCCCAGTTTTGTCTACGGACATCTAACAACGTCTGTGATTCGCAGGGCTGTCATATGTCGTCTTTGTTTGTATGTTCTTGGTGCACAAAAAACCTATGTTTTGAACATTGTATCAATATTTCGCATTTTTGCGGTAATTACAAGAAATAAAATTTGGACGTGTTCTAAACCGTACATTTATTTGTGTCTATTTCATAGCTATTTGGAAAGAATGTTGTAGATAACATATCAGCCATATTTGTCAACGAATGTGTAATTATCATACGATCGCTTTCACTGGGGGAATCAGCTGTCTCACTGCTGTGGCAAGAGAGCGGCGCGTAGCTAACGCCACCTTGTCCCTAGATGGCGTTGGTATAACGTAGCGAGAGAGGTCACGGTTTTACAAGAGGCAGTTATAAGCGCGGAAACCATGCGACAATAATGTCTTACTTCATAAAATTGTTTACAGACTTCCAGGTCATGTCAGCAGCTAAAATTCTGCATACAGGCTTCTTGCAATGTTAACTCACAGTGGTAAAAAAAGCAACACAGGTTTCCACATGACAAGTCTGACCATTCCCTTGT
This sequence comes from Schistocerca serialis cubense, assembly GCF_023864345.2. NCBI lineage: Eukaryota > Metazoa > Arthropoda > Insecta > Orthoptera > Acrididae > Schistocerca > Schistocerca serialis. Next base: position 637,136,661 of record NC_064638.1, read on the forward strand.
CAGTTTAGGAGAAACATCTTGCTGGTAGTTGTGAAAAGTGAGTGGTTCAGGGAACACAGCGATACCTGCTGGGTACCTAGTGACCAGGTATTACAGCTAAAAGTGCAAGTTCAAACAGGTCCAACGCAGAAAAATACACATCGAATTTACTGTATCATAGTTCAATTGTAATTATTTCTCATACTGATCGGTGTGTTCATCCAGATTTAGAGTTCTCTGACAAAAGATTGTTACTGGAGGAACAAATTTAACACAATCAGTAGACAAAAAAAGCTTAGTAGCAATACGTACGTGCCATTAATGATGTCAATCGCACAAGGGGATGGCTACTGAATGTAGTTCTGTAAATTCTTAAAATAATTATTGGGCATGGGAGCAGACGGGAACTTACTTGTGATGAGATCAAGTATTTATTTATGTTAGTGACAGCGGCAGTCATACTTTGTTATAAGGGAATGTTTCAGCTGTGGTTACGGCAATCGAATAGAGGGGAACCAACACACTAGTCCCTCCGTTGTATAAATTCCGTCATAAAAGTTCGCTTCTCTGTAAGTTTAGTACAGTCATTTAGTAGTGTTTGTGTCCGATCCAACAACTCATTGAGGAGGGAATGGGTGGATGAAGGGGATTTAACGTTCCGTTACTTTTGTTCGAGAGATAATTGAAAAGAGTTAGTCACTTCAGAAGAAGCAGCGTAATTAATCTCAAACACTCGTTTTATGAAGCAAAAGCAGAAATTACAGCTTTCGTCCGTTTAATTATAATTCACATGATTCGAGTAGAAATAACAGAAAAATGCTAATTGAAATAGGAAGACTGGCTCACCAAAAATCTTCTTTTTTGCATGCGAAATGCATTAGAAGAGATAGATTGATTTTTCCAATAAGCCAAACCCTGATATTTATTTGAGATTAAGGAGATCCATTACTTTCTAAAACCTTAATACTAGCGATCGAGAAGCTGGGGATTTATCTTACATAAAGACACTCGAACAGGATTCAATCCTCGCTGTACTACACATTGGACAGTTTCTACTATATCTGTCGACAGCTGAAATAAAATCTTTTATCTGAAATTTAACCGACTTAAATATAAGTATTTAATATACCAGAAAATACCATATTGTTTGTGTGAAGTTTCTAGGAGAAAGCATTTCAACAATATCTCCCAGGTTACGTAAAACAATATCATAGGGCAAAGCACCAGAGAGATCAGTTTGTCTTTATTTTAAGGCGTGTTCACTGTAAGGAAATTCTCAATGCAATATGTAAGTCACTCAACGTCAGTTAGATACATAGCTTTCGTTATAAATCCATTCATGGATCACAAAAATCTTGTTAACTAAGTACATAATGTCGGTCAGCTATGATCATCTCCAGACCTGGTATACTTATGTCTTTAAAGTGTCAACATGCCTGGTGTATGTGTCCATGGTACTCTCAAGTGTTCCTAGATTTTGGGGCGAAGCTTGTACGGCTGATTGATGTAACTATACAATCTACATACGCAGTGACGCGAATTAGTTAATCTACTGGATTCATTCAGTTCCGAAGACTGGATTTATGACAAAACAAATGTCTCTTGAATCGCTGTGAAAACTTTCTGCGAAAGTATCACCATATGTAGGTATATTCTATTATGTATCATTGATTAGGTATAGGTATAGGTATAGGTATAGGTATAGGTATAGGTATAGGTATAGGTATAGGTATAGGTATAGGTATAGGTATAGGTATTAAAATTCATGGAGAAGAAATAAAAACTTTGAGGTTCGCCGATGACATTGTAATTCTGTCAGAGACAGCAAAGGACTTGGAAGAGCAGTTGAATGGAATGGACAGTGTCTTGAAAGGAGGATATAAGATGAACATCAACAAAAGCAAAACAAGAATAATGGAATGTAGTCTAATTAAGTCGGGTGATGCTGAGGGAATTAGATTAGGAAATGAGGCACTTGAAGTAGTAAAGGAGTTTTGCTATTTGGGGAGCAAAATAACTGATGATGGTCGAAGTAGAGAGGATATAAAATGTAGGCTGGCAATGGCAAGGAAAGCGTTTCTGAAGAAGAGAAATTTGTTAACATCCAGTATTGATTTAAGTGTCAGGCAGTCATTTCTGAAAGTATTCGTATGGAGTGTAGCCATGTATGGAAGTGAAACATGGACGATAAATAGTTTGGACAAGAGGAGAATAGAAGCTTTCGAAATGTGGTGCTACAGAAGAATGCTGAAGATTAGATGGGTAGATCACATAACTAATGAGGAAGTATTGAATAGGATTGGGGAGAAGAGAAGTTTGTGGCACAACTTGACCAGAAGAAGGGATCGGTTGGTAGGACATGTTCTGAGGCATCAAGGGATCACCAATTTAGTATTAGAGGGCAGCGTGGAGGGTAAAAATCGTAGAGGGAGACCAAGAGATGAATACACTAAGCAGATTCAGAAGGATGTAGGTTGCAGTAGGTACTGGGAGATGAAGAGGCACAGGATAGAGTAGCATGGAGAGCTGCATCAAACCAGTCTCAGGACTGAAGACCACAACAACAACAACATCATTGATTAAAAAGTAGCGCATACTCGTGCGCATAATGTATTTTAAAGTATTTAATTTATATAGGCTGTTTACTACCTGCTTGCCAAGCTAGATTGTAAAATATAGATAGATAACATATTAGATTTGCCTTGCGTACTGAGAGATGTTGATGGATTCTATCGAGGGATGTTATGGGGTTGTTCTGCTAAGCTACAGTTTTTGTTGTTGTGGTCTTCAGTCCCGAGATTGGATTGATGCAGCTCTCCATGCTACTCTATCCTGTGCAAGGTACAGTAGAAGCGTGTAAATGTAGGTAGCTAAGATCTCTCACAGCAGTCCATCAACAAGGAGGATAGTGTACACTGTTCGGGTACTTTCAATGGCCCGAGTGGAATCTGCCACGCAGTACTGCATTCTTAACCGTCAAGGTGCACATCCGCTAAGCATACACAAGTTGACTGTTACTTATAATGGAATGTACATTCTGTTCATTAATGTAAATACATCGATTTTTAGTTACTTTCAGTTACTAAGCTTCTTGTGCATGGGGGAACAACTGCTGCACAGTTAGTCATGACAGCGTAGTATTTTAAAGGAGATGTGAAAATCAAGTGTGCTGACAGATAAATTTTATAATGTCGAAAGGACTGATGCAAGTCAGAGAGCTTCAGAGCCAGCAGTGTAATACATGTTAGGGAGTGGAGACAGCTTCACTCACAACAGTGTGGCCAATAACCGTATTCAGAAAATCCTACGTCCCCAAAAAATTGGGAGACCTTACTTTTGGCATTGCCCTCGAATTAAGAGCTCCAGTACGCTGAAAGCGTGAATATATGTGGCCTCTGCCTACATCACCAGTATTAACTAAAAATTGTCCCATGATGTTTTCTTTTTAAAAACCATTTTATTGGTGGCTATGTTTCTTTTGTTTTCTGTCTTAGTTGATTCACATATGAGATTATGGTGACTAGTTTGAAACGTAAATGTTCATTTTTAAGCAATTACCCGAGTCGTTTTCATGCAATTCATGAAATATTTTCATAGTATATCATTTATACATTACGAACTGTTCTCAACAGTTCACATTTGACCATTCTGTGTCCTTGATGCTGCTATTGTACACAAATAGGCAAATAAGTCAGAAAACTAAAGGAAAAGTATGACTACGTAATGTTATTGGTTCTTCTGTAAGAGTGATGTAGGTCTTTCCCATTTTGTTAATACCATAGGTTAAAAAAAAGGTCATTATATCTCATCGATATGTTTCGTTTCAGGGTGATGGGCTTCTTTTTGAGCAGTGCAGCAGTGCCTGTACGGTTGTACGATACACAGAGTGGTCTTTCCCGTGTTTAACATACAATGCACGGAGCAATCGCTTAAAGCATATCGCTTCCAGCGCTGTAGTTCGCCGGGTTATGTATTCCGCCTGCGTAGTTGTTACCGCTGCCAGGGATGGAGATCTCACGTATAACTGGCGTCGCAGAAGCCATCAGTTGCAGTTGTTATACTTATTCTGGAAGTTCATCACACATTGACTGTACTTTTGAAACATCTCCCTAATCGTTTTACTGTTTGCCCATAGATTTTTCGGTAGTGAGTGATAGCACTTCACCATCATATCATATCGTATTATTCTCGCTTCTAGTATTCCACTTCCACGATGTTGCCTGTCCCTTTCCTGTAGTCTTGTGACATCCATCGCTTTCAATGCATCTCGCCCCAAGCTACACCTAGGGCGCCTACACTATCTTCTTCCTGATAGGGTACACTTTCACAATTTATCTGGCCATAGACTATCGTCTGTCCTCTTTAGCTGTCCATGCCTCCTCTTTAGCTGTCCATGCCATTTCAGACGTTTCATCTCTATGGTGTCTCTTATTATGGTTCTCTTATGTCGGCATTTGGAAGACTGTCCAGCTTGGTTATGCCACAACTTTCCCTCCTAAAGTCCTTCACTAGGGGAAGCAACTTGTTTCTCTGACACATTTTTACTGCACACGGTTCTGCAGCATACATACCGATGTTTTTAAGAAGTGAACGATGTACCAACTCCTTGATCATTTTTCTTAATTTGCCCTTCTCTGACGTATGTTATAATTCATTACATCTTCGATTTTTCCATTTGATATCATGGCCCCCAGATGTTTAAGACTAACATCCTGTGATATTACTAACTCCAGTCTCAATATTGCCTGTGTTATTGTTGACAACCTTCAGATATTAGATTCTTCTCAAGTTGATTGTGAATTCCTGTCTATCATATTCCTCTTTTAAAATCTGAATCACGTGCGCATCATCATCCCAGTCTCCTGCTACGATGATCAGGTCATCAGCAAAGAGAAGTATGTGTTCACAATCTAGCCCTCCAGAGGGATTCCCATTCCTTCACACAGGCTCCTCCAGGGATTTAAGTTCAGCTTCCAAGTAGTTAAAAAAAAAAAAAACCGCGAGTGCTACGGGGCATTGGGCATTCATTGTGCAGGCTTTTGTAACAGGAAACTCCGATGACACTGAATTTCCTACTTTGGCAGCACTCACACAATCGGTATAGAACTGTTTAGCTGCTATGATGTACTGTTTCACATATAGTGGGTCGGCACTCCATCATATACCTGCGGTGTGCAGGTAACGTCTTCAGGTAATAACCTCAGTGTTTTTGGTTATCAGTTCGAACCCAGTCAGTACTTACATTCTGAATAAAAATCTTCAGCAAAGACGGTCGAAGACTTCCACCATATGAAACCCTCTTTCTGCCAATGGCCTTGCGAAATAGGCTCGAGGAGCGGACAGAATTTCAGGGCACTCTATTGCCCTTAGTGTGGGGAACTTCACCTAAATGCGGAAGACTCGGCAGTAATGAACGGCATGAGGGTGCAGAACACATAATTTGTGTCAACAGGAGATATGGCCTGTAGTTAAAAATGTGTCAGGATTATATGTACGTGGTAAAGGATCTACGTTTAATTCCCCATTAGGATCTCCGTCAGAGGCTGCCAAGGGGGAGATTACCACGAGAAAAACATGGAATAACCAAAAGAGGACACCATTCTATGAGTCGTAGCACGGAATGTTAAAAGTTTTAATGTAGTAGAAAGGTTGAAAAAGCAGAAAACGGAAATTAAATTGCTTAATTAAGATATATTCGAGATCAATGAAGTGAAATGGAAAGGACTTCTGATATGACGAATATAGAATAATATCAGCAGAAGGAAATACCATAATGGGAATAGGATTCAATATGAGTAGGGAGGTAGGGCTGAGAGCGACCTACTGTGTACAGTTCTGTGATTAGGCTGTTCTCATCAGATTAAACAGCAAATCTACACTGACAAAATAGCTGTGGTATAAATACCGATGTCGCAGGCAGAAGATGAAGAGACATGGAAATCATATGAGGATACTGAATGAGTAATTCATTTTGTAAAGATAGATGAAAATCTTTAAGCATTAGTCAACTGAAAACGAGATAGATGAAAAAAGTGAGTAGCCTGCTTATTATTTCAACAGGGGTCGCCATAACTTTTAACAAAGTTTTCCCACTGTGAGACAAGATTTTCATGCCGTCATGGAAAAATGGTTGCAGTTGTCTAACCATGATTGTACCGAGGCGCGCACCACTTCGTCAAAAAAAAGTAACAGCTAAAAGTATTCGTTCAAAGATCCCACAATATGTAAATCAGATGACAGACTGTATGGAGAACGTGCAATGGTTTCTCAGCGAAATTTCTGCAGCGTAGCCGAAACAACTTTGGCAGTATGTGGCCAGGCATTATCGTGCAATGAATGATAGTGTCCGACGAAATTCCTGGACGAGTGATTGACAATGTACTTACGTTTTTGCAAAGTGTACACATACCGCTGTGCGTTAATTGTGGTCTCATGTTCCAGACATTCGATTAGCAGTGGGCCCGTGTGGTCAAATCCCGTCCGTTACCATGTGCTGCGATCTAGGGAAGGGAATGGAAACCATCTGGGCGCGTACTTCAAATATGTCACTCGGTTACTGCCTCCTCTTTATTTTAACAATAGTCACTCTCTTGAGAACTTCTGAAAATACTTAACCCAAATAGTTAATATCCAATCAGCCTTCAAGACACCTCCTATGAATAAATCATACACATAGACAATCATCCAACGAAAAAAATTTCAAGGACCGTCAGTTTACCAGCTAAGTACAAAGTAAATACAGATAATGAATTTGCAAGGGGAGGATTACATTAGCATATGCATCATTACATTGATATCTGCACGAATAATGTACACTGGGAGCTTGCCAGATACATGAAATATGGAAAAAATTCCAAGAAAATTGCACTTACCTTTATACGAAGTATATTGAATTGGCAGTTTCCAAATGTTTGAAACAGAGAGAAGTACGAATTTATAAGACATTATTCACCATAAACATGAGAAAACACCCTACAAATAGGGCAAATTAATTACAGTGCATTGAATATTCACAGTTATGTTTAAGATGAACCTACATTACCCAAACATACTTTAACAAACTTCGAAGCAGTTATATCATGACTTACAACCTATAGCAAGAAAACGGTTACTCAGAACTCAAAGTTCACCATAATATAATGATCACATTTCAAAAATCATCAAAGCTATCAAACATTATTCCTTGTACGTTTCTTGCCGTTTTAAGGTCATGGTACATATCCATCCAGCGTGATCCGAATAGATAGTAGGCCATAACTCAGGAGGACGTGGGGTTTTCAGGTCGACTTATAACACTTATATCGATTGGTGGCAGGTTTTTTATTCGGTAACTGTGTAACTGTAATTATAAACTGTGTGTTCTTTGTTAGTTATGGCCATTGATTTGTGACAGGAAATTTAGAGTTCTGTAATAAATATAGAAAAACCTAAATGATGAAATTTTATAATATGTGTATATTTAGAAGATAAACTTTGTAAATTGGAACCTGGTTCATGCTTAGGGCATTTGTGTTTGTAATATGTATAAGACGTAGGGAAGACCCCCCGCAACCGGAAGACCCCCCGCAACGGAAGTGGTTCGGCGCGATGTAAAAGGTGGTTTTGGTGGTCGATATCATAGACTTACTAAATAAAAACTAGACCACGCATTGGCGCTAGTGTCGCGTCCCCACACTGAACGTAATAGAAGCCGCCATTTGCAGGGAAACAGTGCGTAAACAGGGTTCGTTCGTGTGCTACTTTTAATTGTAGCAGTATAATGAAAGCAAAGACGAAGACGGAAACAGTGTTACATTTCACAGGTCAGTCATTTCTGGTTGTTTGTTACTTTCTATTACGTGTATATAGTGTTTTCATAGAGAAATAACACATCATGAGCGTTTGTTTTTGTTTAGGTTTCCCCTTACAAACGATTTTCTAAATCAGAAATGGATAGTTGTTACTCGGAGAGAGAACTTCCAACCGACAGCAAATCATTTGCTGTGCTCTCTTCATTTTGAAGAGAATTGTTATATGGAAAATTATGTAAGTAGACGTTAACTGAAGGACGATGCTATACCGACAGTATTTGGATTTCCAACTCATTTGAAAAAGGTATAGTGTCCTGGAAATCGTGCAATATAGACCTAGGTTAAATAGTGTGGAAATCCTTCCAGTGTGTATAATTTTGAACGTTCCTTTTCCAGGTTACCAAGACAATCAAATATATATTAAGTATGAATCAGAGGTAGGTCGAATAATTGCGTTTAGATACTTAACATGTGTTGTCAGGTGGTGATTATACTTCCTAAATGGTCAAATATTTGATCAAATGTTGCAAACTCAACCACTTTTAGAGGTGCTATCAGTGTTAAAAACTAAGGTGCGAATGAAATTCCTACCGTATTTAAAGTGATATGGGTTATTACAATTAATCATAGCAAAATTCGAGTGTAGACAATGCTGTGCTAAACAAAAGTAAGCGTGCAAAATGTACACAGTTGTCGGCAAAAAGCAAACAGGACTTGACAGGAAAATTACGTGAATTAAATAATAATCGTACTGTCTGCTACTTTGAAAGTTTCATGTAATAATCTAACGCAAATAACTCGATGTAAACTCGCTCCACCTTTTCAGAAAAGAGCCCTACATTCTTAAATTTCGCGTCTCTATGCAGACGTATTTTGGAAATCAGGAAACTTCATTCATTTAAGTATACTTTTAAAATAGACTCGAATACTCAGTACTTTTTTAAACAAACATGTGTTTAATTTGTGCTTCAATTTGCTCTTGTTGCGTCTCATATACGTCAAATCACAACCCCAGTACTAGGATTCATCCCTGCAAATGGTGGCGATCAGCTGCTTCAATTGGGGGACAGTTGCCTCGCTTCTCCGCTACGGCGTGGTAGGGGCTTGGTCGAAATAGGCGGCAACTTGTTGGGAACGATACGCAGTCAGTGGTTAGCCGTTGCACGGTACCCATCGACTGTGCTAAAGGAGGCAATCGGAAGTCGCTTTGCAAGGAATTTTGCCTCGGATGTTTATTTGGCTGTTGCATTGTACTCTGGGCCATAAGGAATGGCTCTAACACATTAAAAATCCGTCGCCAAGGAGAAATTGTATGGAGCATTTAAACATCAAGAGCCGTGAGTACAGTTAGCCGCCACGTCGCTTGCTACCACTACTTCGCCACTGCTCCACAAACTTCATGCATACAGAAATGTATCAGAGCATGGAGCAGTTAATTTGTGCGAGTGATTTTAATAATAATCCAAGTGCTATAAAAATGTGTTTAGAGCCCTAACTTTTATTCTGATCATGAACCTATGCAGGATCGCCACCTAAGAGTTCAGAAAACCGAGTATCCTGTTTCAAATGAACTAGTGACTTCTTTATGTTTTACTTTTGAATGCATTATGGGAACAGCAGTTGAAACTTCCCCTTTGAACAATTTATACATGACTGTGCTTAAACTGACACACAATATTTAGTTAGCGCAACGCAATCTGACTTTCAAAATTCCCTACAAAAGAATGGCCCTGACTAACATTAAACTATACCTTTCACAAATCACTTACCTCACAAAAATCTTCGCTGCTCAAGCTACTGCAATACAGCGACCGCCACTACTGCCAGCTAAATAAAAGATTCAAACTATGGAAGGCACTAACTACTGATAGGGATAGTTAGCAAATGAAAGATATTAATAGAGAACAAACAATGTATTTACCTTAATATCATCATATATAAATATAGCAGTTCATGACAAATTTCAAAACTCCGCCATCTCTCTCCCCACATCCACCACTGCTGGCGGCTCACCTCCAACTGCGCAACGCTACGCGCTGTTCACATCCAGCTGCCACTGCCCAACACTACAATGGCAGACAACAATGCAAACTAGCCACAGACTGCACACAGCACAGCCAGTGATTTTCATATTGAGCGCTACGTAACGTTGCCAATAAGAAAACATAAACAGCCTACTTACATAGAGAAAACATAAACAGCCTACTTACATAGCCCCCATGCTCCCCACAAAAAATTTTACAAATTTATTCTTTGGGCAGTGGCCAATAATGATTTGATAAAATTTTTCATAATTACAATAACAAAGAAATCAAATGCACACACTTATTGATACAACGTTGGTCAAAAGCTAAAATTTTGTCACAGTCCATAAAGACAGTCCTGATCATTCATTATGGTAAAATATAGTGTTTTTCTCAAAGTCTGAGCAGTAGAAGAAAATGCACACGGAAGTAGTGGATTTCCATGCAGTCTTGAAGAAGTAGTGTTGTCCTTCCAACGGAAAGACAGTGCTGACTCTTGACATGCATACAGGTAATGGGCCACAACAGAGCAAACCCACAGCAGAGTCAGTCGTAGTTTGGAAGAATATTGGTAGGTAGGTCATCACAGAGCAGACCCACTAGAGTCCTGGTAGAGATTGTGGTATTGGTGGGCCACCAGAGGTGCAGACCCACTGTAGTCCTTGTAGAGATGGCCAGCAGCCATCTGTTGCGATTGTGCAGGTGCACATTCACCATCGAAGAGTCTTGCGGAGAATATAGCAAGTCCATAAACCATCACTTGTGCACTCACAAAGTTTTTGGAATTGTCCTTAGAACCAGCAATGCTGTTATCCAGTCCTTTGCTGAATTAGTAACACACGTGCAAACACGAACACTCCCAACTTCTCACATATTGTCCATATACTATGACCAACAGAAACTTGTGCAGTGAAATGTAACTAACAAGTTAATAATATCATGAACTGGTGACAATTACAAATTTATAACATAAGAATACAATAACAAAGGTACAAAATATATCATTAAAGAACATAACAATACAGAGAACATCTGTAGTACAAGCTTTACAAAAGAATCGAAATAACATATGCGTCAGTGTTCCAGGAATTATGACATGAGTACATACATAAAAGATCAGAATAACTTTCGAAACACCAACTTCACACATGAACATTAAGACAGAACAGAATAAATAATGTATAAACATCTTTACAAAGAAAATAACATGGTATTTGAAAAATTCTACAACATAAATCTTATTAGCTAAACACATAAAGACAGGAAAAAGACAAATACACAAGGGTACATAAACATATAGCGGAATAATACAAAAGGAAAGGACAGGGTTTGTTGTACTGCAGTATTTTGCAAACAAAACTTTCTTTATTTCTCGGAGATCTCCCTTCATTCGTCATTATTCCCAAAAAGTCCTATCTATACCTGCTTTCTGTATTCTATTCATATTTCTTTCAAAATAAATATGGCTCATTGTACAATACTCATTTAGGCCCAAACCGTTTTCATGTAACTTTCAAAGCATTCTTCCCCTATTCTCCATAGTTCGTTTCTTATAGTCTACCCCCTCTTAAGCTAACTTAAATCTACTGAGCTCAGATATTAAACTAAGGGACGAGGCAATGCAGCAGCACATAAAACAATTAACACAAGCAGCAATGACAAAAAATACAGATTGGCAAAGCTAGTAGCAGCAATTGTAATAACTTATATCAAAACATGACATAGCTCAAGCAGAAAAAAATATTACACTAAAAATGGCCATGTCTAATACCTATGTCACATCTTAACACTAGAGTGATGCATCACAATTTATTCTACAAAAGAAATTACCAAGTACTTGAAAAGAAAATTATGTGTTACTGTTACTAGTTCCTTCTTATTGTTCTTTCCTTTCCAAGTGCTCCTTTTTTAAAGAATGTGGATCATAAAATAATTATTTAATAGTTCTGTTGACAGAAAGTGTTCACATTAGCAAATGCATTTCATTTTATAAAAGCAATGCTGCAACACAGCTGGAAAACAGGTATCAAATGAAATAAGCAATTATGTACAAAGCATAAAAATATCGTTCAATAGCTATGTGGCATTTCGTAAGTCAGTAGCTCTCAATTCTCGTAGAAAGACACTTGTCATTATCAGGTTTGCAGATGTAAGAATGTTTCCAAGTTATTATTAGCGTGTCGTATTTGCGATGTTTTCTACAAAGGAATGTCAGAAGCGAGGTTAATGGCCTCTTTTTTTTTTTTTTTTCTCCACCTAATGGCTTTTTCTCCGGGCGGCTGGCCCAGCTCGGCGCCACAACGCATTACGTGCAGGTGGTCACTTAACTTTCGTACGGAAATATTTACGACAGCAGTTTCCGCTACAGTGACAGTCTCACATAGAAATATTTCACAGGTCAAGAATGAGCGTTGCAAATCTGTAGAAACAAAATGCTATTGATATAACAGTGTCCAAAAAATTTTCGTCTGCATTGTAATACATTCATGCATATACACACACATTTCATAACTCTTAAAGTACGATTCTTGGTTTCCAACAACCTTTTCATAAATCAGAGTCCCTAACCCCTACTCCTTATTCCTTACCTTATTACACATATACATATTCATATTCATCAACACGTCTTCAATATTTCATCATAATAGCTACATAGCATAATCAGATTCCTCATATAGCATCAGCTTATTTATCATAAACATACCTCAACAGCATAGTACACATCGTCGTCATAATAATAACATCATAACACTTCAGTCAAATCTCAAAATCGTCGTAACTTCCTCCAATAATTTCTAAGCCTAAAAAGAATTCTCTGCTCATTTAAATAGTGTCATCTACCTCAAACGTACTTTAAAATCATGCTCCCTTACCAAATATATCATTCAAAGCTCTCATAGTATCACAATGGTTCCGAAAAATGTGAGCATTTCTCAAAGTACAGACAAAATACAATTTCGTAAGTGTGAAGTTACCCAACTGTGAAATTGCGTAAACATGTGTCACTGATGTAGTAAAAAAGTTTATCTCTCAGTTAAATGATCAGATAGCTGTGTAATTTGTGTGTTAGAGAAATATGGTACCGATGTGTAAAGTTGTATAAGCAAATACCATATTAGCTAGGGTTCCTTGTGGTTGCCACACACATGGTACACAAAGTAAGCGTGTACCCCCCTGAGGATTAATGTAATTATACCCTCAGGTGTTACAGATTACAACAATGGAATGAAATGTATTACGGAAAACCTTTGTATCATTGTCCTTCAAATATCTTTATAAATAAATGAATTAAGTACAAAATTAATCACTCAAACACATGTACTGTAGCGCTAAATGTGAGTCTTGCTGTAAGATAATCTCTGTGAAAGTGTCGTAGTTATTGTCCTCTGAAAGCTAAGTTCTGCAGAAGTCAATGTACTTACCTCATGATAAACAAAAGTGAAATGCTTTGCGTATAGATATCGTAGTTATTATGCTTATTGGCGTGATGAAGAAAGTACTGTACAGTAACGTAATGTTGTGCCACGAAAAAGGCTGTCTCATTGTTGCTGTACCACAAAAGTTACTACTAAAACATGTTTTTCTTTCCAGAAGAATTCAGAAAACTGTGCAGATATAAAACAGATACACCGCAAAAGCAACATTGTAAATTGTCACTCATTAGTAGCGTCGTGATAAAAATCGTGTAGCTGTCACATAAACTAACCTCTGTGTCATCTGGTATTTTCAAATAAACCAAAATGTTGCATTAAAATCTCATTAGCAGTACTGGTAAATGTTCTAAGTATATGAGTCTTATAGTCGTTACGTAATCGTGCAACAAACAAGCAAGAATGTACACACACAATAACACTGTGACATCTGTTCACTATAACAATGCATTCGTAATTTCTGTTTAAAAATGTTCCCTAGGTTCTAGACTGGATATTTCACTTCAAACATTGTTACATGTTAACAGATTCTAAATCTGACAAAGCATATTAGTAATGTGAAGCCAAAAATTTTATGACAAAGACTAAGTTAAAAAGCAGATTATCTTTCAATAAACGGTTTTACATGTGAAATGTGGTGTAAACCTTTACTCTTCCTAGTACGCAGACTTTCAACTGCAAAGCAATTGTCATGTTTTACACATCGGTAAGGAATGCTAAATCTTTTCTCAAGGTTCGCGTCTTTGTTATTTTTCTCTGAGCCAGCCGGCGCACGCGGCTGCCTGCGGTGCGAGTCATTGTCTGTCTCTTTGTTGGCGCGCGTCGTTATTGGGATTAGGAGACCTAACTTCTACAAATTCGCCTTGCCGAGAGGGCCCAGCCGTGTTAGAATCCCGCCAGTTCTGATGAAATTGACGTCTGTCGTTATGATCATATCGTCTGTCGTCATGTCGGTAGATTCCGTAGTTTCTTCCTTGTCCGTCACGTGGTGGAGAATTTCTCCCTGAATCGTAACTGCGCGCTGAACTGTTGCGTCTGAAATTATTCTGTCTCCCTTGATAATAATAGTTCTGGTTACCATATTGTCTGTTTCTATCGTTATCTCTGTGATAGTCACTACCGCGGAGAGGTGATCTTTCCCTGTAATTATTACTACTCTGCCAACGGTTGTCGTACGGGTGGTGTCTATTTTGGTCACGATTTGCGTTGTAAGAATAGACCAGTCGTGTCCGGTTATTGTTTCTGTCGTCACGGAATTGTGACGTATGTGACCTGTAGTGATTGTTTTCCTGTTTTCGCATCCGGCGACTGTCAGTGTCAATTTCTAATTCTTGTAAGAGTCCCTGAAATGCTTCAATGTCGTCTTTGCAACGTCCTGCCAAAATAATATGTCGTAAATGTTCAGGCAGTTTGATTAAGCAAATGCGGATGAGTTCTGAGGGGCTGTATGGGTTTGAAAGATACTGATTCTTATGCAACATGTCTTCAAAATATTTCATAAGACTGGAAAATTCAGATTGTTCGAAACGTTTCATCATTATGATACCATGTTTTACGCGGTCTTGTGTGGCTTGAGACCAATATGCTGAGAGGAAGGCATGGTAAAATTCTCCTTCACTGTGGCAATCGTGAATGACCGATCGCATTCTTACAGCTGGTTCATTCTCTAAGTAGCCACACATAAATTCTAATCTGTGTTCTAACGACCAGTTGGGAGGAAAACAATGCGAGAATTGATGGAGCCATGCTTGTGGATGAATGTCGTTGCCAGAATTCTTAAATGTTTTGAATTTACGTGTAGTAATGAACAGCTTATAGTCAAAATCATCATGTCGGCGAGTCGCATATCGGTCATTGTTAGGTCGTGTCGGCCGTTCCATATCAAAATTCGGTGCACATTGCCAATTTCTTTCATAACTTCCGAAATGCCCTGTGTTATTATTTTGTGGCTGTTCCGTATTTCTGTGTCCCTCTTCCCGTATTGGGGCGCGAGTATCCTCTGAAATACGTAATTCTTGTATTACCTGTGTCAGCTGATCTTGTACTTCCCGGATTTCTCTTTTGTACTGTGTATTGATTTGATTTTGATTCTGTTCGAATTTTCTAATTTGTTCATACTCTTCTGTGTCAGTGAAGGCTACAGGTCTTGTGTCATTCAGATCATCATCTACCTTTGTAGATAAGTTAGTGACCTGATCCGAAAGTTCGGCTACTTGCTCCGATAGTGAACACATTTCCTCAGTGTGTTTTTCTGAACCAAGTTTCAGAGTGTCCATTTGTGTTGAAATCGAATCTACTGTGTCCTTTAAGTTTTCCTGAGTTATTGCAAGTTGCGTAACCGAATCGGTAGATGCAACTGAGTCAATTTTAGCTTGCAAGGTGTTGTGATTTTCATGAACAATGGTTTGGAGTTCCTTTATGGCTGCTTCGTGATTCTGTAATACATTTTCATGCCGCGAAAAAATGGGTTGAAAATGCTCACAAATTTGTGTTTTTACGTCATTACAGACTTTTTGACATTTCGATTCAATGTTATGTAACTCAGTAGTTAAATCTTCACGTGTTTGTTCAAGTGTGGTGTCTAACTTTTGAAGATTTTGTTCCATTGTGTCTAACTTTTTAAGATTTTGTTCCAATGCGCCTAACTTTTTAAGATTTTGTTCCACTGTGCCTAATGCCTAACTTTTGAAGCTTTTGTTGTGTTTGTCCCATTTGCTGTATTAATTGTAATAACAATGCACTGGTGTCTGGAACATGTTCCTTAGTGCTTTTCGGCAGTGAATTTGCACCGGAAACATTCACATTTTGACAAGCAGAAAATGTGTCTTGACTTATTTGAGAAAACGGTGAGGATCCAAAACCTGAATCTACAGTATTTGCGAGATTGTTTCCTGTCATTTCGGATTCCTGAGGCGAGCTGTTGTCGACCGATCGATCGATAATGCTTCCCTGTTCTCTAATTGTTTCACTGTCTACACCATTGTTTGCCGCCCGCTCCATTTCCCTATGCACAATTACCAAATTACTACTTTGAATATTTGTTAATTCATTACATGGTGGCGTTAACACACTCCTTTCGTCTTCGCTGTCATTTCTCAGTTTACTTTGGAGCCTAGTATTACGTTTTTCACACGCCATTATTGTCACAGTATTTCACACGACAACACAGAAAAACACAATTTGAAGATAAAAAATAAGAGAACACATTAACATAGCACTGAAAATAATATCTAGTTAATTACCAGCGCACCTGCGAAATACTTGGTGCAAATCTACATGCATGCCACAACTGTTTTACTGTACGACAATGAAAGACTGCAACGTCCCCTTTGAACAACTCTACACGACTGTCCTTAAACTGACACACAATATTTAGTTAGCGCAACGCAATCTGACTTTCAAAATTCCCTACAAAAGAATGGCCCTGACTAACATTAAACTATACCTTTCACAAATCACTTACCTCACAAAAATCTTCGCTGCTCAAGCTACTGCAATACAGCGACCGCCACTACTGCCAGCTAAATAAAAGATTCAAACTATGGAAGGCACTAACTACTGATAGGGATAGTTAGCAAATGAAAGATATTAATAGAGAACAAACAATGTATTTACCTTGATATCATCATATATAAATATAGCAGTTCATGACAAATTTCAAAACTCCGCCATCTCTCTCCCCACATCCACCACTGCTGGCGGCTCACCTCCAACTGCGCAACGCTACGCGCTGTTCACATCCAGCTGCCGCTGCCCAACACTACAATGGCAGACAACAATGCAAACTAGCCACAGACTGCACACAGCACAGCCAGTGATTTTCATATTGAGCGCTACGTAACGTTGCCAATAAGAAAACATAAACAGCCTACTTACATAGAGAAAACATAAACAGCCTACTTACACAGTGATCAATGTCTTATAAATAATTACTATTAAAAACAGTCTTGATCACGATTTATTTAACAAGGTGACCGGTTTCGACCACTACTGTGGTCATCTTCAGACCATTGAGTAGGAACCTCTTTCTGTTGGAGAATCACTACTCAGTGATTCTCCAACAGAAACAGGTTCCTACTCAATGGTCTGAAGATGACCACAGTAGTGGTCGAAACCGGTCACCTTGTTAAATAAATCGTGATCAAGACTGTTTTTAATAGGAATTATTTATTTATGTTTGTTAAACGTGCAAGGATTAGCAAGAGTTGAAGTTAGTTAGAGTGTTGCAAAAATGATCTCAGTTTACTGCAAAGTATCGTTTTGCGACAATTCGGTGCCAGACTGTGTAAATGTTACTGTCTAAAACACCTGTTTCGCAGGTGATGAAAAAAGGCAAATAAGTTGTACTCATTTGAAACTTAATTTAGATTTTATTACTGTCATAAACGAATTTTTGAAGTTAATTGAACATAAGTGTTAAATGATTTGCCTTGAAAAGAGTAAAACTATAAACTTTCGCAACTGAAGCTAAGAATTAAATGTAGCTGAACTGAATTTCGATACTGAAATAATCATCGAGTTTGGTTAGTGATAGAACATCATATTATGGGTCCCCAACATATTCTCCTTATATTAGAAAGATAATTGGAATATTATTGCTACTAAGGAAATCTGATACATTTCTATAAATGGGAGTATAAACAGTGTAACTGTGATATTATTTACTTTTAATTGTGGTATTTATATGTCAGTTAAGTAAGAAGCCCCACCATGTCCAACTTCAGTTCAGTGCTTCCTGCAGCAACATCTCAGTACTGAGTCACGTAATGATCATGATTGTAACTGTTATTACTGTGATTCGGGTACGATTTTGCTTTCTGTGATTACTGGTTTGTGCATTATTGGTAACTACTACTACCCACAGCTTAGATTGTCCTATATCCGTTTGTATCCAGTGTGCTATTGAAAGCGAATCTTAGTTAAAATCACTTCATCAACTAATATTCAATTTTCTTAAACGTATATTTTCAAATAAATGTGACTAATTGGGCTTGCGACCGTTCGATTTTTCTTTCGCTTATGAATTTTACTACTTTCATTAAACTCCAAAGTTTAAAACCTGGTTAGTTTTTCTGTTAAATACACCATATTCAAAATTACTGTCCGATACCTTTATCCTTAGACCTACACGCACGGTCAAAATTATATATCCTCTCAGAGGGTAAAGCCGGGATGGTTCCTTTGAAAGGGCACGGCCGACTTCCTTCCCCGTCCTTCCCTAAACCGATGAGACCGATGACCTCGCAGTTTGGCCTCTTCCCCGCAAAACAACCCAACTCAGAGGGTAACATTAGTTTGTGTCACGATAGGCTAGTGTTATACGTGGCTTTTCCCGTGACAGGACTTATTGTCCAGTAGTTAGGGAAGAGTGACGTAGAAGCAAGCTAGTCTTATAGACTGTTACATAGATCCTGTCGATGCGACTAGCGGAGTGATTCGTAATTTGAGTGAAACCGGGCAATGCACCGTTCTTAAACTCGCAGATGTCAACTAAGCGGAGTTCCGAGTTCTGCACAGTTACTAAAATGCGGCGTCTGGTCTCTTGGAGACAGCACTCACCTCCAAAAATGATATATGTTCGTAGCGGCCACCGAAAAGGGGAACTATATCATCTTTATAAAATTCAGCTCTTTGCCTCCTGTTTCCGGTGCCAGATGGTGCATAGATATATATATAAAACGCGTACTATGAATGGTGGCTGCTAGACCCCTGGGGTTTGACAGTTTCTCGACATCTCTGATGATGATTCCGTCTTTGGTGAGCGTCGCCGTTCCGAGGTCATAGTCGTTCCCTGGATTTACGACTGCATTGTAACCTGTGATGGCATCCAGTCTAATATGTGTTACTTCTTGTAACATAATATCAATATCGGCGGCATAAAGCACATCTTGCAAGTTTTTAAGGTTTAATTCGTTCGGATCTTCTTTAGATTCAACGTCCCCATTCTATAAGCTTGTGATGAAGGCGTGATTAATTAAGCATACAAGTCGTTACGGTCCACGGTCGACGAAGCCTAAAGTTTTCCATGTAGTGGACAAGACGAAGTCTCGTCCCTCATTTCCATGTCTTTCTGCACTGGAATCTTTCTTCCTGGTAGGTGTGACACTTCCTTCATTTCCTCATCTGGGGGAAATTCTTCGATGTCATCTGCCCAGTTTCTCGTATCACTATCCCTGGTCCACGTTGAGATGGAGTCCCGTTCTTTGTTTTCTTACTTGCGGACCGTTTCGATTCGTCATCCTGTTGCGTCTACGTTTTCACTTTTCGAAAGTCGTCTTTCCCACTGTGTGCGGTGTCTGTGGGTCTACGTCAAAATTGACAGATGTCATACTACTGATTTTGCGACCGTTTTGTAATGCCCTTTCACGCACTGATTCTACCTTTTGTGGAGCGTCAGGTGGAGCTATCCTCCGTTTTTCATTCTTTTTGGGAAGAGATCCGGATTTCTGTCGCTCCTCATTCTCGGAAGCAGCGCTGGGATCTTGTGCAGCATCCACGTTCTCGTCTCGCTGTATATCTTGTTCTTCAAAAGTTCCTTCATGTTTGGAAAAACATCCTGCTTCTGTGATGGGCGCTGCTTCAGGCAACGGAAGTGGTCACTGACAAGCTTCGGTCATCGTCTTTTCTGTCGCCACTGTTCACCACTGCGAAACTCGATGTCGTCGCAGTGTGGCCACTGGTGGCCGTATCTTATGTCACTGGTAAGGTAGTCATCGTCATGGGGGGGGGGGTGGGGCTGCTTCCCCCGCCTGTACCTGCGTCACTCTCCTCTGTATACATTCGGAACATAAATTGTCCACAGTCGGAGTAAGTACGCGGCTGTCCATCATACAGCACAATAGCTCTATAACCGCATACTGAGCCACTAAGGGCACCGAGAATAGTGCGACTGCAGGGACTTAACTCTGGCACGCTTCCCGTGAGACCCACATTTTCCAGCTTTCTGTCCACACACTACATTTTTAGTGCACCTGCCCACCATATTCATTACCCGCGGCAGTCAATCTACCGATTCCCTAAGAGTTCTGGCAATCTGGGTGAATCCGCACTGAAGAAGAAAGGTCCGATTTCATTGTAATTTCATTCCATTTTAAAGTTGCTTATTCTATTTTTTAGCTCCGAATGCATTTGGCAACTGGGACATTTATTGTGTGTCAGTCAATTTAGTCACTGCTCAGTTTGTCTTCAGTCTAGTCCTCGAGATGCTAACATGGAAAGCATTTTATTGTAATCGCATTCGTATAATCGCATGAAATTTTCATTAAACTGGCTTGTGCCGTTTGATCTGTAACGACTGATCCCTATCATTCTGCTGTTAATCATATTACAATAATCCAACGAAAGTTGCATTAACGTAAAACGGCTACTACCATCTGGCGTAGCTAGTAATCGTTGTAGTAAGTTGTTCAGAGAATTGTTATTTTATCCTTGTTGGTTGATTTTGCTGTATGAGAGTTGTTGTCCCGAGAGCAAACCTGTGCTTGTTTAGATACCTGGTAACATCTCATTTGGCAAAAAATTTTTATTACAACTGTTCTTTGAATTAACTGTTTACACGAGTAAAACTTTGCGTGCAGTAATAGGTGAATGATGTTCTCCCCACCCGGGGTCCAGTCCTTCCACTAAGTCCTTTGTAGGCGTTTTATGAGGTGCGGATGTATCCTATAATTAAATGGTTGACTCTGGGCGTAGTTATTCTGGTTTAGCAGGTAGGGGCTGGTATTGCTTTTCCTGCTACTTATCTTTATTCAGCCTTCACTTTTTATTGAAATGTATTTTAGTATGTTTCAGATACTTATCTTGCAGTTATGAAGGCCAGAACGTTTTCTGGGATCTTTTCTGCGTCGAGAACGTTTGCTGTATGAATGCAGGATACGTCAACTCGGTTACGTCTTGTTCTTGATCAACCGCTGAGTCTCACGTCTGAGAGTGTTTGTGTGGTAGGTCCATCAGTTCAGTTCTATTCTAGCAGTATTTTGAAGTTAGGCCGTGGGCTTCCTTGAGGAAGTCAATCTACCTGTAAATATTTAGTGTGCAGGCTCAACTTAGGTAGTGGAGCTATAGTTTTAAGGACTTGAGGCATTTCCAGTTAACTGAGAAACCAATTGGTATGCTGGACCGTTTCATTAATCAGGTCATGGCATTGACTATTCTCGGGTTGGATCAGGACGAGGGAAGCAGTGAAGTAACTGTCGCGTCTGTCAATTCAGGCTAGGTGACAATTCTACAGTGCGAAAGGAAAGAGTTGTGGTCGAGTAGAACACTTTGCCAAATTGCAAGGAATTACAGTACTTTCTATTCAAAACATTGCTCAAGTTGAAATTTTACTATGGTCAATAGTTCATTTTCAACATCATGCTGATGCCTCAGGTGTTTCGCAGTGGCTTATTATTCAATTATTGTACCTGTTTTTTGTGATGCATTGCAGAACGACGGTGGGCTGCGGGATTTGAGAAACGAGTGACCCAGCTTAAATTTCCGCGGCCTGTTAAAAGGGAGCCAGTGCAGAAGCACTTTTAGCATGTGCAATCATCCCAGGAAAATTTAGCCGATTACATTGAGTCTGCGAAGCAGTTAGTGCCTTGGAACTTCAGGTGAGCGAAAATGACATTTTGCAGAATATCTTAGATGGTATAAAAAGATCGCTCCCGGATGATGTTTTCTGGTAGACTCAAGTACCTTGAGGAAGTAGGTGATATGGTGGTTACTATTGAGGGGCTGCGGTTGGGTGACGAAAGTCATAGGACACTTAGTTACCCGCACTATCGCACTGGTGGAAGCTCCGAGCGGTGTAGTAACCCTTTGCCCAGATCCTGTTACCGATGGGCTGATGGTGGGCATTTAGTGCGGGAATGTCCAGTTAAGCTGATGACACTTCCGAGCAGCTGATGCAATCAGAAGCAGGCGGTAGCCAGTGGGACGATACCGCCCAAGCATTGCAGTCAGTTACAGGGCAGATGATCATTTGTGACCTAGTGGTAGCGTCTTTGATTAGTAATCAAAACTTCCTAGACTCGAAACCCGACAGCGCTTAAGTTTTGATGAATACCTAGTATTCTCGACCGAAGACTTCCATTCTGCCAACGGCATTGTCAAAGAGGGCGGAGGAGCGGTCAGATGTAGAGGGTATTCTCTTGTCCTTTGGGGGGGGGGGGGGGGGGGGAACTGCCCCTAAAGAAGGAAGAGTCAGCAATGATAAACGGAATGAGGATAGAGAAGGCAATGGAAAGCACTGCAATAAACAAATAACGTGTATCCACAGGACATGTGGCCTCTAATTGTCATGATGATTTCTCCATTGACAAGAGATTCCAGTATCTCCATTCCAATCTCCGTGAGGTGACTACCAAAGAGGAGGTGACCATTAGAGGAAGATTGAACAATCAAAGAAAGGATAACGTT
The DNA here is from genome assembly GCF_023864345.2 of Schistocerca serialis cubense. Lineage (NCBI taxonomy): Eukaryota > Metazoa > Arthropoda > Insecta > Orthoptera > Acrididae > Schistocerca > Schistocerca serialis. The sequence continues at coordinate 637,159,287 of NC_064638.1, forward strand.
TTACGAGACAGGGTGTGGAATGTCAGAAGCTTGAACATGGCATGGAAACTAGAAAATGCGAAAAGGAAAATGCAATGGCTCAATCTACATATAGTAGAGGTCAGTGAAGTGATGTGAAAAAACAAGGATTCCTTATCAGATGGGGTTAGGATAATATCAACAACAGCAGAAAATGGTATAACGGGAGTAGGATTCGTCATGAATAGGAAGATAGGGCAGAGAGCGTTACTGTGAACAGTTCAGTGATACGGTTGTTCTTAACACAACAGACAGCAAACCAGTACCGACAAAGACAGTTCAGGTATACATATCGAAGTCGTAAGCTGAAGATGAAGAGATAAAGAGTATGACGCTATTGCAACAGTAATACAGTACATAAAAAGACATGAAAATTTAATACTCATAGTGGACTGTAGGCAGTTGTAGGGGAGGAAATAGAAGAGACGGTTATAGGAGAATATGGGTTTGGGGCAATGAATGAGAGCGGAGAAAGCCTAATTGAGTCCTGTAATGAATGTTAGATAGTAATAGCGAATATTCTGTTCAATACTCACAAGAGGAGTACGTATATTGGAAAAGGACGGGTCACAGTTAGATTATATCGTTGTAGGCCACAGATTCCGAAATCAGATACTGGATTGTAAGGTGCACCCAGGAGCAGATATAGCAGTGATGAAGAGTAGGCAGCAGTTTTAGATTAGTCTGGAAGATTCAAAATGCAAGGAAGTCGGATATGGAAGTGCTAATGAATGATGACAAACGCTTGAAGTTCTATAGGGCTACAGACAGAGCAATAAGGAATAGCTCAGGGGGCAGTATAGTTGAAGAGGAATGGACATCTGTAAAAAGGGCAATCACAGAAGTTATAAAGAGAAACATAGCTACAAGGAACTTAACAGCGAATAAATCATGGGCAACATAAGAAATACATCAGCTTATCTATGGAAGAAGGAAGTCAGAAAATGCCCAGGGAAATTCAGGAATAGAAAAATACGAGTCAGTGAGGAATGAAGTAAATAGGAAGTGCAAGGAAACTAAGACGAAATTACTGCATGAAAAATGTGAAGATATCGAAAAAGAATGGACTGTCGGAAGAACTGATTCAGCATATAGGTAAGTCGAACTAACCTTGGGTGAAATTGAAAGCAATGATGGTAACATTAAGAGTGCAATAGGAATCCCACTACTAAACGCAGAGGAGAGAGTGGTTAGATGGAAAAAGTACATTGAAGTCCTCTGGTGTGGAAGACATGGCGGATAAAATATTAGGATCAGAATTTAAGAAAGCTTTGGAGGACTTTAGATGAAATAAGGAGGGATGGATAGATAACATTCTATCAGAATTTCTAAAATCATTCAGATAAGTGGGATCAACACGTTTCTCCACGTTAGTGTGCACAATGTATGAGTCTGGCAGCATAACGTCTTCGACACAGTTCCGAAGAATTCAAGGGCTGACAAGTGCGAGAAAGATTCCACAATCAGCTTAACAGCTCATGTAGCCAAGTTGCTGATAAGGATAATATATAGAAGAATGGAAAAGAAAATTGAGGTTCTATTAGATAACGATCAGTTTGGCTTCAGGAAAGCATAGACACCAGAGACGCAATTCCGACGTTACGGTTGATAATGGAAGGAAGACTGAAGAATAATAAAGACAGGATCATACCATTTTCGCACCTGGCAAAAGCGTTACAGATTGTGAAATAGCGTAACATGTTCGAAGTTCCGAAAAAAATACGGGCCAGCTGCGGGGAGAGTGTGGCAATACACAACATGTACAAGAGCCAAGAGGTAACAATAGGAGTGGATGACGAAGAATTAAGTGCTCAGATTGAAAATGATGTAAGAGAGGGAGGTAGTATTTCGTCCCCACTGTTCAATCTCTACATCGAAGAAGCAATGACGGAAATGAAAAATAATTTCAAGAGTGGAATTAAAATTCAGGATTAATGGATGACAGTGATACGATTCGTTGATGACATTTCTATCCTGAGTGAAAGTGGAGAAGAATTACATGGTCTGCTTAATGGTATGGGCAGTCAGTCGAAGAACGGACAAAGTAATATGAAGTAGCAGAAATGAGAACAGCGAGAAACTTGCCATGATTGGATACTGGAAATTTGTGGTAAGGTCTTATGGGCCCAAACTGCTGAGGTCGCCGGTCCCTAGGCTTACGCACTACTTAATCTAACGTAAATTAACTTACGCTAAGGACAACACACACACACACACACACACGCCCGAGGGAGGACTCGAACCGCCGACGGAGGGAGCCACACGACAGTGACAAGACGTCTGAGATCACGCGGCTACTCCGCGCGGCATCACTACTGGTGATCACGAAGTAGATGACGTTAAGGAATTCTGTGACCCAGGCAGCAGAACACCCAATGACGGACAGAGCAGGGAGGACTTAAAAAGCCCTGACAAAAAGGGCATTCCTGGCCAAGAGAAATCTACTATCATCAAACACTGATCTTAATTTGAGGAAGAAATTTATGACAGTGAACGTTTGGAGCATGGCACTGTATTCTAGTCAAGCGTGGACTGTGGGAAAAATGGGACACAAGAGAATCGGAAGTATTAGAGATGTGGTGCTTCAGACGAATGTTCAAAATTAGATGGACTGATAAGGTAAGGAATGAGGAGGTTCTAGACAGAATTGGAAAGGAAAAGAATTCGTGAAAAACACAAATAAGGAGGATGGACAGGATGATAGAACATCTGTTATGACGTGACTTGTCAGTCGGGCTGAAGACTCAGAGAGAGAGAGAGAGAGGGGGGGGGGGGAGGATACACACTATGTTGGGTTTGTGCGCTTCTGAATCAGGAGCCTGTGTGTACCTTGCTCGATTTTGGTATCAGTGTTTCGTTATTAGACTATCAGTGATACAGTGAATTTAGAGTGACCTGACAAATGCCTCCCTTTCGTGTACCATCTCAGAGATATCGGGGAGAAATGGACATAAGTTTCCTTAGGCGTGTATAAAACAATCCCCAAGATTAAGCAACATATCACATGACACTTCTTGTAGAGGAATGTTAGGCGTTTGATGGAGGAGTGCCGAAAATGTAAGATGGCAGAAATCAGTTCGAATTCGTGGAAAGGACTCCTGCATTCCACCCATGAGGAACATCCTATATGTAAGTTTTACATTGATTACATCGGCCTCCTGCCTCGGACCAAAAGTGGGAATTCTTATAATCTGGCGGCAATAGATGTATTCTCACATTTTTCGCGGTTGGCTTCCAGCGTGGATTTACTGCTGCCTTGTCCATTAAACATCTGACCAGAATATTCTCGGTATTTTGACCTCCGAAGTCCTTCGTGAGCGACAACGTCCCGGCATTTACTTCCAGAGAATATAAGAAGTTACGCTTTGAGAATACAGTGCACCACGTAACCACTGCACCATATTATCCCAGCCAGCCGTTGCTGAAATATTTAACTAGAACCTCAGTTCTGCCATGTTTCTTTATCACGCGAAAGACGAGTATAAAAGGTGGGATGTTTCGGTTCCATGGCTAAATTTTACCTTTCACTCGGCACAACACGAAGCCATCAAGGCGACAACAGCGTCTTTAATTTTCTCATATCCCCTCAACTCACCATCGGTTAACTTACTTGTGGTCATTGGCTGAAATTCTGTCCAATATGATCAGTCCCAAAATTATCCAGCGTAGCTGTAAACGGGCTATAGGCAACACCCAGCTAACACATAGCAGGCAGATTCGTCGCTATAATCAGGCAGGCGTCCTTTCAAGAGTAAAGTGGGAGATTGCGCGTTTGTGCGGAGTTTTGGTATTTCATCAAAGGGAGAGGACTGTCCATCCTTTTTGTCCCCGTTCTGTGGGACACTGTCTGGTGCCCAGTTTCTTGAGTCCTGTTAATCTTCTGAAACGCAACCTGGCGAAGGGAAAACCTCCAGCTCATGTCAGCAAGAATAGGGCTAATGGTTCAGTTTGGCTTTCCTGGATCCGAAGGGTAGACTAGATATTTTGGTGGGGGAGGATGACCCATGCTTTCGTCCTATCGATTCTCCTCCAAAGTTCGTATGTTTTCGGCGCTCGTGATGAGGCCGCTAGGTGGCGGGCACGAGAGAGGTGATGAAGCGAGCGAACGTGCAGAGGAAGGGGCGGTTAGTAACAGCGTATGGTGGGTAGAGGACACGAGAGGCAACCCTGGCGGCGAATACTGTCCCCACGAAAACATTGTACTGGTCGGCGCCAGCTGTATTGGGCGCGTTTGGGGGTGAACTGCGTAGCGAAGAAGTATCTTGGTCATTAGCCGATTATATGTTGTTGGGGTGTGACCTACCTCTCAGTTGCTGTTGGACGTGTGATATCAATGTATTTACGTCATTCGTTCGAGACACATTTTCTGCCCTCTGTGTCGCAAGTGTGATGAGAGACAGATTACTGGCTGATTCTCAATCACGATTCTCTGTTCACAATTTATCTTGTGTTTTGCCGCTACTAAACTTGTTGTGCCATTCTGACTGTAGCAATTCGTGTTGGCATCTGTTTGCGCCTATATTCTGGATTATCATTTAAATCATGGGGCTTACTATGTATTATTTCTTAATCTTAGTGTTTAGCCTGTTTCAGAAAGCACTATGAATCATTGTTACATTAGTGTGAGATGAATTGCTTATTCAAAATCCCCGGGGTTTGAGTGTGATTTGGTTACTGCTTGAAGACACTGACAGAATGTGTAAACTTGTTTTGGTATTCATTTGATGTTGTTTTCCCTAATATTCTTCTAATTGCACTTCATTGATCTTATTAGTAGAGGATTATTTATTTAAGGAACTTTAAATTGGGATGCATCCGTGGTCTAGGGGTTGCGTATTTGATTCATAATCAAAACATCTTTGGTCCCGAGTTCGCATGCCACCGCTGCTTGAATTTTGATTAATAATCAGCATTGTTGGCCGAAGACTTCCGGCATAAGAAGTAACCCCTCATTCTGCCAACGGCCTCGTCAAAGAGGGCGGAGGAGCGGACAGAAGTTCAGGGCACTTTCTTGTTCTAGGTTTGGGAAACTGCCCCTAAAGACGGATGAATCGGCAGTAATCAGCGGCATTAGGGTGCAGAAGGCAATGGAAACCACTGCATTAAAGACACGTAACGTGTACCCACAGGACATGTGGCCTGTAATTGACGAAGTGCCATGATGACCTCTCCATTGGCAAAAGATTTCGGGATAGTCCCCCATTCGAATCTCTGGGAGGGGATTGCCAATGTGAAGGTTACCATAAGAAAAAAAGTGAACAGTCAGCGGAAGGATAACGTTCCACGAGTCGGGGCCTGGAATGTCAGAAACTTGAATGAGGTAAGGAAACTAGAAAATCTGAAAAGGCTCACTCTAGATATAGTAGGGGTCAGTGAAGTGAAGTGGAAAGAAAAGGATTTCTGATCAGATGAGTATACGGTAATATTAACAGCAGCAGAAAATGGCATAACGGGAGTAGGAATCGTTATGAATAGGAAGGTAGGGCAGATAGTGTGTTACTGTGAACAGTTCAGTGATAGGGTTGTTGCTATCAGAATCGACAGCAATCCGACACCGACAACGATAGTTAAGGTATACATGCCGACGTCGCAAGCTGAAGATGAAGAGATAAAAAAGTGTGTGAGGATATTGAAAAGGTAATGCAGTACACCAAGTGATATGAAAATGTAATAGTCATGGGAGACTGTAATGCAGTTGTAGGGGAAAGAGTAGAAGAGAAGGTTACAGGATAATACGAGCTTGGGACAATGAATGAGAGAGCAGAAAGACTGAGTTCTGTAACAAGTTTCAGCTAGTAATAGCGAATACTCTGTTCAAGAATCACAAGAGGATAAGGTTTACTCAGAAAAGGCCGGGTGACACGGAAAGATTTCAGTTAGATAACATCATGGTCAGACAGAGATTCCGAAATCAGATACTGGATTGTAAGGCGTATCCAGCAGCAGACATAGGTTCTGATCACAATATAGTAGTAAGGAAAGTAGGGTGAATTTTAAGACATTAACCAGGAAGAATCAACACTCAAAGAAGTGGGTTACGGAAGTACTAAGGAATGATGAGATACGGTTGAAGTTCTCTAAGGCTACAGACGCAGCAATAAGGAATAGCTCAGTCGGCAGTACAGTTGAAGAGAAATGAACATCTCTAAATAGCGCCATCACAGAAGTTGGGAAGGAAAACGTAGGTACAAAGAAGGTAACTGCGAGGAAGCCATGGGTAACAGAACGGCTGCAGGAAAAATGTGAAGACATCGAAAAAGAAATAACTCTCGGAAGGACAGACTCGGCATACAGGAGAGTCAAAACAACCTTCCGTGATATTAAAAACAAGGGTGGTAACGTTAAGAGTACATCGGGAATTCCATTGATAAATGCAGAGGAGAGAGCGGAGAAGGAAAGAATACACTGAAAACCTGTGTGAGGGAGAGGAATGTCTGATGTGATAGAAGAAGAAACAGGAGTCGATTTAGAAAAGATAGGGGTTCCAGTATTAGAATCAGAATTTAAAAGAGCTTTGGAGGACTTGAAGTCAAATAAGGCAGAAGGGATAGACAACATTCCATCAGAATTTCGACCGGCCGCGGTGGTCTCGCGGTTAAGGCGCTCAGTCCGGAACCGCGCGACTGCGACGGCCGCAGGTTCGAATCCTGCCTCGGGCATGGATGTGTGTGATGTCCTTAGGTTAGTTAGGTTTAAGTAGTTCTAAGTTCTAGGGGACTGATGACCACAGAAGTTAAGTCCCATAGTGCTCAGAACCATTCATTCAGAATTTCTAAACTCGTTGGGGCTGTGGCAACCAAACGACCATTCACGTCGGTGTGCAGAATGAATCAGTCTGGCGACATACCATCTATCTTTCGGAATAGCATCATCCACACAATTCCGAAGATGGCAATAGCTGACATGTGAGAAAATTACAGCGCAATCAGCTTAACAGCTCATGCATCCAAGTTGCTTACAAGAATAATATACAGAATAATGGTAAAGAAAATTGAGGTTGTGCTAGATGACGATCAGTTTGGCTTTAGGAAAGGTAAAGGCACGAGAGAGGCAATTCTGTCGTTGGGGTTAATAATGGAAGCTAGACTAAAGAAAAAAATGGCTCTGAGCACTATGAGACTCAACTGCTGTGGTCATAAGTCCCCTAGAACTTAGAACTACTTAAACGTAACTAACCTAAGGACATCACACACATCCATGCCCGAGGCAGGATTCGAACCTGCGACCGTAGCGGTCGTGCGGTTCCAGACTGTAGCGCCTTTAACCGCTCGGCCACTCCGGCCGGCTAGACTAAAGAAAAATAGACGCACTTTCATAGAATTTGTCGACCAGGAAAAAGCGTTCGACAATTTAAAATGGTGCAAGATGTTCGAAATTCTAAGAAAATTAGGGATAAGCTGTAGGGAGAGACGGGTCATATGCAATATGTACAACAGCCAAGAGGGAATAATAAGAGTGGATGACCAAGAACGAAGTGCTCGTATTAAAAAGGGTGTAAGACAAGGATGTGGTCTCTCACCCCTACTGTTCAATCTCTACATCGAGGAAGATTCGCTGACGACATTGCTATCCTGAGAGAAAGTGGAGAAGAATTACATGATCTGCTGACCGGAATGAACAGTCTAATGAGTACAGAGTATGGACTGAGAGTCAATCGAAGACAGACGAAGGTAATGAGAAGTAGTAGGAATGAGAATAGCGAGAAACATAACATCAGGATTGATGGTCAAGAAGTAGATGAAGTTAAGGTGTTCTGCTACCTAGGCAGACGGACAGAGCAAGGAGGGCATCTAAAGCAGACTAGCAGTGTCAAAAAGGGCATTTATGTCCAAGAGAAGTCTACTAATATGAAATATCGGCCTTAATTTCAGGAAGAAATTTCTGTGAATGTACGTCTGGAGTACAGCATTGTGTGGTAGTGAAACATGGACTGTGGGAAAACCGGAACAGAAGAGAATCGAAGCATTTGAGATGTGGTGCTACAGACGAATGTTGAAAATTAGGTGGACTGATATGTTAAGGAATGATGTGGTTTTGAGCTGAATCGGAGAGGAAAAGAAGATGTGGAAAACACTGATAAGGAGAAGGGACAGGATGATAGGACATATATTAAAACATGATTGAATGACTTCCTAGAAAGAGCTGTAGAGTGTGGAGGAAAACAGAGATTGGAATAATTCCAGCAAACCCTTGAGGACGTAGGTTGCAGGTGCTACTTTGAGATGAAGGGGATAGCACAGGAGAGGAATTCGTGGCGGGCTGCATCAAACCAGTCAAAAGACTGATGATACGAAAAAATAAATAAAATAAAATAAAAGTTTTGAGGCCTACACCTTAGTGCCCTTGACTGCCTTTCTTATTTAATAGACAATAACGTTCCGTTTATGTCCCACGTACACCCAGTAACAGTTGCGTGTTTCGAAAAATTACTGTTTGAGGAAGGATATGTGAAACAACGTCTGTCTGTCAGGCTTGAATGCCTCGCAGTATTGGGCGGGCCGACAATTCGGGGTCTAGCGGGAGAATTGGTAGTTGTCCACGCTGCCTGCTATGTGCGACGTTCGTGTCCGTACCTGCTTGGCGCCTGGAGCTCAGATATGCAGGATGATTTTTTCCGCTGTGTGCAAGCCCTAGGGCCCTGGTTCCCGGGTTCGATTCCCGTCGGGGTCAGGGATTTTCTCTGCCTCGTGATGACTGGGTGTTGTGTGATGTCCTTAGGTTAGTTAGGTTTAAGTAGTTCTAAGTTCTAGGGGACTGATGACCATAGATGTTAAATGCCATAGTGCTCAGAGCCATTTTTTGCAAGGCCTAGGGATTGATTGATAATAGGATACGGAATAAAAAAGGCCTAATGTACTTATGTCCGGAAATGCATGGTTTCCATGTGAGAGACCGTTTATTCACACATACCTTGTTACAGAGACTGCGCACTAATACACGCTGTACCACGCAGCCACAGTCACGTATGCAAGGTTTCCTCCCAGTGGGTGGTACAGTACCTCATACGTCAAGCCCTAGCGCCCTCTCCCACCATTGTATGTATTGTATTGTATGTTAACCTGGGACCTAGGAACGACGGAGAGGCTCCGTCCCCGCCGCAGCCGCAGTGGTCCACAACCCCACAATCCTGCCTCGGCCATGGATGTGTGTGTTGTCCTTAGGTTAGTTAGGTTTAAGTAGTTCTAAGTTCTAGGGGATTTATGACCTCAGCATTTGAGTCCCATAGTGCTCAGAGCCATTTGAACCACAACCCCACGACGACTACCGCAGTCCTCTTAACCCCTCCGCCGCCCCACACAGAACCCAGGGTTATTGTGCGGTTCGGCCCCCGGTGGATCCCCGGGGAACATCTCACACCAGACGAGTGTAAACCTTATGTTTGCGTGCTAGAGTAATGGTGGTGTACGCGTACGTGGAGAACTTGTTTGCGTAGCAATCGCCGACATAGTGTAACTGAGGCGGAATAAGTGGAACCAGCCCCCATTCGCCGAAGCAGATGGAAAACAGCCTATAAACCATCCACAGACTGGCTGGTTGACCGGACCTACACACAAGTCCGCCGGGCGGATTCGTGCCAGGGACCAGGCGCTCCTTCCCGCCCGGAAAGCCGTGCGTTAGACCGCACGTCCAACCGGGCGGGCCTCTCCCATCATAGTCATTGGTAACGTTGTGTCCGATTCACTTCCCCTTGTAGTGAATGTGACAGAGCGTATACACAATGGTTCCATATTCGAATCGAGAGCTTGCCGACAATTCAAATGGCAACAGATGGGGGGCAGCAAGGTTGTATCAGGAGGCCCATCCCTACAAACTCAGCATTCAATGTTTGCAACAGTGTTTCGCCATTTGTCTGAGACAGGGCCATGCCAGGAAGCAAAAAATCGTGAAGACTTGGAGGAAAAAGTGATTATCACTGTGGGAGGGGACCGTCGTGTCAGTACCAGGCAATTGACCTGCCGGAATATGGTAAACCAGACGACCGTGTGGAAAATTCTCCATGACAATTGTTTCTACCCTTATCACTTACAGCGTGTGAAATTCATACTAGCCACAGACTTTCCACGTCGGGAGCAGTTTTGTCACTGGGCTCTTCACCAGCAACCAGATTCTGGGATTCGTGCAAACCATCCTATTCACAGATGAGCCCACTTTTATGCGGAGTAGTATCAATCGTGTCTTCGCTTCTCGATGGATTGCACGAGCGTGACCTGCTCGTTCACCGGATCTCAACCCTTGCGATTTATATTTATGGGACCATCTCAAAAGTAGCGTATATGCAGAGTCCATTCCAAATGTGGAGATACCAGAGTGGCGTATTCATGCTGCCTTTGGCACGGTTCGGATGCAGGCTGACCGGTGTGAACGAGTGAGGCAGAACATGCTACGGGGCGCACACGCATGCGTTGAGACACATAGAAACCATTTTCATCTCATACTGTAACTGTGGTTGCGTGGTACAGCGAGTATTAGACCGCAGTCTCTGTAACCGATTGTAGCTGATTGAATTGTCTCTAGCATGAAAACCATGCACTTCCGGACGTACGTTCATTAGACCTTTTTTGTTCCGTGTTCTCTCATGATCAGTCCCTAGAATTTGTACACGGTGCAAAAAATCACCCAGCATTTATTAGAAAAGTGTCGGCTACTGTACCGATGTTCAGAAACTTAAAAGGAATATCTGTATATATAATAATTGACTGTCCTCTTGAGGCGTTAGCTTAAGTTGTGTTTCAGATGAAAGACTTGCATTTACAAAGTTGCTTATTCCATTTACTCAGTTACGATTGCATTTTCCAAGTGTCATTTAATGTCTATAAGTCAATTTTGTCACTATTCCGTTTGTCTTCAGTCCAATTGTCGAGATACTTAACGTCGAAAGCATTTATTGTTATCGCTTTACTATAATACCATGAAATTTGCATTAACGTAAGTTTGCTTCTGCCATTAGATCTATATCGATTGATCCCTATCATTCTACTGTTAATCATGGTACAATTATCGAATGAAAGCGGGATTAGCGTAAATCGGCTACTCGGTATGACGTGTAACTAGCAATCACTATAGCCACAAGCTATTCAGAGAGTTATGTAATCATAGTTTGTCACTTTTGCTGATTGTATCTGTATCAGAATTATTGTCTCAAAGGAAAACTTGTACCTGTTTAGATAACTGGTAACCTGTCGCTTGGCTAAATATTTCTTTATTATGACTGTTATCTGAATTGCTTACGCAAATAAAACTTTACATTTAATAAAAGGTGAATGAAGTTCTCTCTCCAGTCCTTCAACTTGGTCTTTTATGGGCGTTTTATGAGACGTCGATGTATCTCCTGACGTCCATTGGATGGGGACGTTAAGGTCGATGTCTGCTTGGTGTCGGGCGCTGATTACCGCGCAGTTGAGCGCCCCACAAACCAAACAACATCATCATCCGCTTGGTGCTCTTGAACAGGAGTTCGCTACGATCTGGCACTGGGTTCCTAGGATGTTGGTGGAACTACTACTAATTAGGCAAAATAAGTGAATCGCGACTATAGACACAAAAATATACTTTTTTCAGATGCACTTACATACACAGCTCTCAAGCTTCATGTAGGAGAGCTGCCTGCAGATGCAAAGGAAAACTTTTCCAATTAGGTGGTTGAAACTACCCTTTTGGGTCCCTCAACGATTTACGCCATAAGACTTCACTTTTATCACGTGAATTATTGATGAGACCTACTGTTTTGAAGAAATCCTAGTAATATTCTCTCATGGATTTTCTTCGTCTTCTGTAATTAGATTTTTCTAATTTCCTTTGCTTTCGTAGGTACAAACATTGCCTCTAATTCAATTTCTAAGTTTTACACTTCATTTTCCTCAAAATCCATCAGTCTATAGTTCCATTGTACCTCTTCTCCGTTACACTTCAGTTGGAATTTTCTCATTCCATCTTATCTGTCTCGTTTCTTAAGCGCACTTCTTGCTTCTTTATTAATAGTCACAACATTACAAGCAAAATCTATATTCACCAAATAAAGACGTTTTTACATTCAGTTCTAGTATCACAAACAATTCTACCTCCATTTCTTATCCTTGAGTATCAGAAGTAGCTCTGGTTTTGGTAACTTCCCTGTTACCACTTCAATCTTCATTTCTACAGCAGTCATAATTACTAAATTTCCTTCTCTCATAGTGTCAAATAATGTCAAGGATAACTGCTTTTCAATAAAAGGTTTCTTCTTCCTTTCCATCTACTTCCCTCTCAACTATTGGTATTATAGACTGTCGTCCATTCATCCATATCTTTCCCAAACACAAAATGATCACTCGTTGTTTGCATTAATCTAATTTCTCGTGTCATCTTATCAGGTGTTTCTTCTTTCTTACTTTCACTATCTGAGATCCCACTTACATATCTTTTCGTGTTCATGTTTTAGGCTACCTTCCTCTGCAGAGGCTCCTGAATGTCCTGAATGATTATCCACACTTATTCCCATTCTTACATACAGCACTCAAACTTCATTTCACTCAGGTTTTAATCAAGATACACACGCGTTATCGCCTATGTGCTTCACACTAATTCCTTCCTCCAAATCATTGTTTCTCTTTCCATCAATGTCACTATATGGCACTTCATTTTTGTGAGTAACGTTCCGCACATTGTCATCCGGATTGAGTTTTTTCAACAATGCTACTTCATTCTTCACTTATGTTTACAGGTGTGTTAAGACTTTCGTCTTCTTCTAAGAAATCTAGAAAGCTCTGTGTTTGGAAAGGCTATTTTTCTGGTGCATTACATTTAAGGGCTAAGTGGATTAGTCCATCACATTCCTGGCGCTTTATGCTGAATTAACATGGACGCCCTATGGCTCCTGGGAAGGGCCACTTCTGCCTACCTCTTGCGTCGTATTGCTCTCCAACATTTCATTCACGTTCCTGTGAGTCTATTTGTTTCAGTTTAGCCTTAAGCTTTTCTGTATATGTTCTCTTATTTAACTATGAATCTTTCCAACTAATTTGTAAAAATTCCTCTGAAAGTCATGATATGCGTCCTTCATAGTGAATAGTAGTGCTTTTAAGGCTTGTACTGAGCTAAAAGTTTCGGGGCACGTCACTGTTATATAACATTCTCCCTTCCGAGGTGCTAGAATCATATGGGCTTCTGCTCATTTCTGTTCGATCCTGGTTAAACCTTCAATGTATGTTCATTTTGTAACGTATTCAATTTACGTACGTTATAGATGCATGACCTGGCCTGATCCTCAGGATGTTTATTGAGGCCTTTAATAAGGAGAAATTGCTTAGTTGCTCGCGTTTGCCCTGTCTCAATCTGCGGTAAGGTCTTGCTTGGCTTTCCCTATGTGACTGCATCTCCCTCGAGCCTTACCTTTTTTCCTCAGTATTAAATGAGTTTCGGGGCGCTATTTGGTTTCTCTCACTACCGCTAAGGGCAAGTAATTATACCTGTTTTCAATTTAGTTAATTGGTGTTTCCAGCTGTATTAGATTTGGTTTCTCACTTCCAGAGCTTTGTGTGAAGGAATTTCTTTAATGTATAACTTAATGGTTAGCCAAATTCTAACTCAATGAGCAGTAAGTTGAGTCAGTGTATTTTGAAAAATTTGGCGTTTAATTGCAGGCGGTTGAATGGGGTTAGGCGTCTTTTGTCTTTCGCTTTCTTTGGTGAAGAGCTATTGTGCCTGTACTAATATTTGATTTGGACCTACCTTGCTTAGCCGATTCGTTGGTTGCGCTGATTCCTACCTGGCAGAGCGCCTCTTGCCTTCGTTGCGAGGCATGGGGGAACCCGGAATGGCCGTGTATCGCCGCGTGCGTCTTCTCGGCGCGGGGCGACTCCGACATGGTGTTCGTCAGCAGCGCGAGATCTCGCACCGTCGCTTCGTCACCTCCCTACGTTAAGTTCGCCTTTCCTTCTGTAACCTTTAGTGGCTTGTTCCTCAGTGACCCACGTGCTGAAATTCCGTCCAGCACCTTGATTGTAAGTGCTGGTGCAATACTCTGACATTGAGGACTTACGCCCTTGTTTCAAACACTTGTTGTTGAATTGTATTTTTGCTAATTCATTCATATTCTTGGAAAGGACCTAGCTTAAAAATTGCTGTTCCGAAATTCTTTCGGGGCCCACTGCTGACTTAATATTTCTTTAAATGTAGTTGTAGGTGTTTTACATGTTTGTTTTTTATTACATTCAAAAGCTATTCTGTGTTAAATATTTGTCCAGCACCTTGTATGTCAATTCTGTAGTTGTTCTAATTGTCATTCATCACTGCCTCAACTAAGAATTTTGAATTTCTGGTTTTCTATTTTTTAAAGATTTTGGATCGCGGACCACTAAATTTGAACTTTTAATGTAATTAATTGCTATCCTTGTGTTCGAATTAGAAATTAACCCTTTTGTTAAGTATGATTACCTCCTTAAAAATAAAATCAAATCGTGAGAAATGATCAATGTAGTCATAACCAGGCCTTAGCGTTCTACAAGGAGTTCCGTCCCTGTCCTGTTCCTAGGATTTCATTGGTAGCAGAGCATAGTTGATTTCCACCGGTAAAGGGAGGGAGGGGGGGGACAGAGTTCCCTTCTTCTTTTGACGTTATTCATCTGAAGTTTGACATTGGTGTTATTGTAAAATTGTATTTGATTTGTTAAGGGAATACAACATGCGGCAATGGAACGCAGAGCTTGCCTCGGCCTGTCATGCTTAAAACACGACCAATTGGAATATGAGCTTGAGGTACGATGGTTGCCAATCGAGGGCGGCATTGTGGATCTGGCGGCCAGTTCAAGTGCAGCGTTGCGTAACCGTTTTGGCATCTTTCCTGACACCGTTGACGAGGAAATTATCGCTATTTCTTGAAAGTCTCTTCGGATTTGCTGCCTGGTCCGAAAATCAACTTGAAGCTACATCAGCGAGAAAATTGGCTGTAGCAGGTCGTTGCATGATCAAGGTACACGGAATGACATTTGACGAGACGGTGGTAATTGACAACACTTTGGTTTTTGGGACTGTGTTTATAAAGAGGCAACTGTAATTAGGTTGCCAACTTCAGTAACAGAGGCAATGGCTTTCCTCTTAGCAAGACGTGGAATCCTGTACTAGTTTGCCAGTCAGTGTGTGAAAATAGTCTTTGAGTGCGACGGATTGTTGACGCCGGTGTTCTGCTAAGAGCGGCGCCACCTGCCCACTCTCGGAGGGCAGCAACTGTGACGGGCAGCTCCTGCGCCCTGTACAGTACGGACACGCGGCTAAGACGACGACCTGCAGCTTTGGTGTCAGTTTTCAGCGGGACTCGGCAGCAGCAGCGTTTTTTAAAGATGACGAACAGCTAGCCTGCGGCAATATTGAATCAAGTTGATTTTATGGATCTGGCAGCAAATCCGAAGGGACTTTCGACTTTCAAGACGTATTATGCCGGGAAAAGCCTACGAACTAATGTCGCAATTTCTGTTTGCTCTGTGGTAATGATTGAAGTGCGTCATAATATTCAGTTCCTTGAGGGTGGTCAGCCTACCCGAAAAATTTGTGTAGGATTCAGACCCAACTTCTTGTCTGGGATAACTGGCTTGCCAGTCTAAGGCATTTTCAGCCAACAGGAGGTTATAGTTAATCAGTTGATGGGGCGTGTGAAAGTGTTAAAACTCAGTATAATTTCCTTGGGGTTAGATTTCGAAGTAGGTGGTACAGAGGAGGGTGTCCATCTGATAGTTCAGGTTTCAGAACATATAGAAACCCAGGTTTTTAAATGATCTATTCCTGACTGATTTGCTAAGTTGCCTAACCCGATCATACATTTGCTTCACGGTGTTTAGAAACTGTCTACTGATCAGTCAGCCAATACTCGGAAGGCAGGGTGGTTATTGTGTGTTTTGAACTCCATGCTGGCGCCTTACAAATATCACACTCTGCTATACTTCATTTGCTATATCCTTTGTCACAAGGGTCGTTGAGTAGTTAGGTAGTTGGTTAGTTCGTTTTTCTGAAATTAATCAATATCGGGGCTCCGCACATGAACTGAGAACACGTATAATAGAGCAGAAGTTATCGCAATGCATTTGAAATTACCTCGAGCGTGTGATTTATTGGCGGGTACAAACACCCACGGAAACTCTAGATGAATATACGGAGCATTTTCGCACTGCGGTGTGTTCCTTGGAGATTAAGTCGTCTCTCGCTGTCTTGTTTTTATGAAATCTATCGGTATGATATGTTTGGAATCGTTTATGAAAATGTTTAAGTCGTGACTTCACGTATGTTTCGCTAGCAATAATCAATGTTGCAACGTACGCAAATTAATTGTTAGTAAAGGTACTACGTTGGGTTGTAATAATTTACTTACGTTGTAAACACACACGGCTAGCACCAAAATACTCGTGGTTTGGTTAAAATTGTAGTAGTTAATGTCTGATAAATACTGTTACAGACAAACATACGATATAAAACCTACATAGCTGCGATATTATTCTTAATATAACGTAAATTCTTTGTTAAACCAGGGCCTTTTGTGCTGTTAATTATGATTTGGTCAATATTTTAGACAGTGAAACCAAGACTTTTACCAGTCAGCGATTTACTCATCCGTCATGTACATTTAATGAAAACTTTTCTGTAATAAGTACTTTCTTTTCCTGATAGAAAAATATTTAAAGTTTTATTTCTTGTTATCTCGTGCGTGAAGCCTGAGAATCATGTGATGAATTGCATTTCGTAGAATGGCTGCCAATCCACGATTACGAGAAAAGAATGGCAGATGGCCAGTGATAAAACTTCAATTCTAGCGATAATTATTTCTACCTAATTATATTCCCGGGTATGAAATGAGATTGAAAGAACAAATACTTTTTATACATATATTGTGAAAAAATCTTACGTACATTTAACAAAGTCTTGCGTTCAGAAGCGTTTGATAGCTTCGAATGCTGACACGAGAGTGATCATTGTACTCATCCAGGTCTTTATCCCACATTTATACAGAAATTCGATGACGTGATATACTCGTAGTCTTGGTTATTCTTAAAATTTATTACACTTTAATATTATTATTCCAGGAGAGGGTATAACATCCCCTGGAAAGTTAAGAAAATGCTTGTCGCACAAAACCTGCTTTTAACTTTCCACTTAATGATCACTTCATGCAGTTTATGCAGGTTCAATAAGTTATTATTAATAATTGACATTTTGGCTGAAGGCGATTCAGAACTATTATGTGGATTTAACATTTTATATATATATATATATATATATATATATATATATATATATATATATATATATATATATATATATATATATATAAAATCAGAAAATAAAAAACAAAAAATTCAATAAAAAACTGAAAAAACAAAAGCCCATTCACAACCACTTTCATTTTCATCGCTACTCTCTATGTTCTTTCCCCCTACTTTCATCCTTTCCCAACCCTTGTAGTAATACGTTAGTTGTTTTGGGATAGGCCTAGATGGGCACTAGCCGGCCGCAGTAGCCGAGCGGTTCTAGGCGCTTCAGTCCGGAACCGCGCAAACGCTACGGTCGCAGGTTCGAATCCTACCTCGGGCATGGATGTGTGTGATGTCCTTAGGTTGGTTGGGTTTAAGTGGTTCTAAGTTCTAGGGGACTGATGACCTCAGATGTTAAGTCCCATAGTGCTCAGAGCCATTTTGAGCCTAGATGGGCACTAGCACCTGAAGGGGTGCATTTTATTTTTTTGTGCCAGGACACAAGTGGCTGAATTTTTTTTGTAGTTTTCCCTTTCCTGTCCACAAAAAAGTAGTAGAGCAAAAAAAAAAAAAAAAAAAGGGTCGGTAGACCCCTTGCCCGCGAAAGGCAAAGTTCCTGAGTTCGAGTCTCGGTCGGCACCACACAGTTCTAATCTGCCAGGAAGTTTCATATCAGCGCACACTCCACGCAGAGTGAAAATCTCATTTCTTGTAGATACAAATTTTGTCAACAGCTCGAGCTCTTGATACTAGCCAACAGATGACTATAGACATGCCTCAGAAATAATATAGTTATATTCAACAATTTCCACTGACTATAAAGTAGAATTCATAAATCAGAAGAATTACATCTGCATTCAAATTTAGATTCTAAAATCAGTTTGGAATAGTGACACCCACAAGCCCACACACATTGAAAGAACTGGACTCAAGTAGTACCAGGCAAAACCTTCATAAATAACACATTTATGTACATAACAGGCAACCAGGGTGCGGAGTAAAACAGCCACCACACGACACCAAGTGACGTGCACAGTAATCGGATGCTCACCATGATTTCCAGTAAAATCCAGCGCTCATTGACAAACGCTTGCTTAGAGAGCACCGCCGGCAGCGGTGGTCTAGCGCTTCTAGGCGCTCAGTCCGGAACCGCGCGACTGCTACGGTTGTTGTTGTTGTGGTCTTCAGTCCTGAGACTGGTTTGATGCAACTCTCCATGCTACTCTATCCTGTGCAAGCTTTTTCATCTCCCAGTACCTACTGCAACCTACATCCTTCTGAATCTGCTTAGTGTATTCATCTCTTGGTCTCCCTCTACGATTTTTACCCTCCACGCTGCCCTCCAATACTAAATTGGTGATCCCTTGATGCCTCAGAACATGTCCTACCAACCGATCCCTTCTTCTGGTCAAGTTGTGCCACAAACTTCTCTTCTCCCCAATCCTATTCAATACTTCCTCATTAGTTATGTGATCTACCCATCTAATGTTTAGTGTTCTTCTGTAGCACCACATTTCGAAAGCTTCTATTCTCTTCTTGTCCAAACTATTTATCGTCCATGTTTCACTTCCGTACATGGCTACACTCCATACGAATACTTTCAGAAATGACTTCCTGACACTTAAATCAATACTGGATGTTAACAAATTTCTCTTCTTCAGAAACGCTTTCCTTGCCATTGCCAGCCTACATTTTATATCCTCTCTACTTCGACCATCATCAGTTATTTTGCTCCCCAAATAGCAAAACTCCTTTACTACTTTCAGTGCCTCATCTCCTAATCTAATTCCCTCAGCATCACCCGACTTAATTAGACTACATTCCATTATCCTTGTTTTGCTTTTGTTGATGTTCATCTTATATCCTCCTTTCAAGACACTGTCCATTCCATTCAACTGCTCTTCCAAGTCCTTTGCTGTCTCTGACAGAATTACAATGTCATCGGCGAACCTCAAAGTTTTTATTTCTTCTCCATGAATTTTAATACCTACTCCGAATTTTTCTTTTGTTTCCTTTACTGCTTGCTCAATATACAGATTGAACAACATCGGGGAGAGGCTACAACCCTGTCTCACTCCCTTCCCAACCACTGCTTCCCTTTCATGTCCCTCGACTCTTATAACTGCCATTTGGTTTCTGTACAAATTGTAAATAGCCTTTCGCTCCCTGTATTTTACCCCTGCCACCTTTAGAATTTGAAAGAGAGTATTCCAGTCAACATTGTCAAAAGCTTTCTCTAAGTCTACAAATGCTAGAAACGTAGGTTTTCCTTTCCTTAATCTTTCTTCTAAGATAAGTCGTAAGGTCAGTATTGCCTCACGTGTTCCAGTGTTTCTACGGAATCCAAACTGATCTTCCCCGAGGTTGGCTTCTACTAGTTTTTCCATTCGTCTGTAAAGAATTCGTGTTAGTATTTTGCAGCTGTGACTTATTAAGCTGATAGTTCGGTAATTTTCACATCTGTCAACACCTGCTTTCTTTGGGATTGGAATTATTATATTCTTCTTGAAGTCTGAGGGTATTTCGCCTGTTTCATACATCTTGCTCACCAGATGGTAGAGTTTTGTCAGGACTGGCTCTCCCACGGCCGTCAGTAGTTCCAATGGAATATTGTCTACTCCGGGGGCCTTTTTTCGACTCAGGTCTTTCAGTGCTCTGTCAAACTCTTCACGCAGTATCATATCTCCCATTTCATCTTCATCTACCTCCTCTTCCATTTCCATAATATTGTCCTCAAGTACATCGCCCTTGTATAGACCCTCTATATACTCCTTCCACCTTTCTGCTTTCCCTTCTTTGCTTAGAACTGGGTTTCCGTCTGAGCTCTTCATATTCATACAAGTCGTTCTCTTATCTCCAAAGGTCTCTTTAATTTTCCTGTAGGCGGTATCTATCTTACCCCTAGTGAGATAGGCCTCTACATCCTTACATTTGTCCTCTAGCCATCCCTGCTTAGCCATTTTGCACTTCCTGTCGATCTCATTTTTGAGACGTTTGTATTCCCTTTTGCCTGTTTCACTTACTGCATTTTTATATTTTCTCCTTTCATCAATTAAATTCAATATTTCTTCTGTTACCCAAGGATTTCTACTAGCCCTCGTCTTTTTACCTACTTGATCCTCTGCTGCCTTCACTACTTCATCCCTCAAAGCTACCCATTCTTCTTCTACTGTATTTATTTCCCCCATTCCTGTCAATTGCTCCCTTATGCTCTCCCTGAATCTCTGTACAACCTCTGGTTGTTTTAGTTTATCCAGGTCCCATCTCCTTAAATTCCCACCTTTTTGCAGTTTCTTCAGTTTTAATCTACAGGTCATAACCAATAGATTGTGGTCAGAGTCCACATCTGCCCCTGGAAATGTCTTACAATTTAAAACCTGGTTCCTAAATCTCTGTCTTACTGCTACGGTCGCAGGTTCGAATCCTGCCTCGGGCATGGATGTGTGTGATGTCCTTAGGTTAGTTAGGTTTAAGTAGTTCTAAGTTCTAGGGGACTGATGACCTCAGATGTTAAGTCCCATATTGCTCAGAGCCATTTGAACCATTTAGTGAGCACCAAGAGAAGGATGTAGGGAAGATTACTCGAAGTCGGAAACCCACGGGTTTCATCCAGAAGACGTCACTGCGTCCAGTACTTGCAAAGGTCAGACCGGACTCCACCGCGGCACCAAAATGGACACAAACTGCTTGCAACTTCAACAACGATGCGCCGAATACCGTGCGTCCTGCCGAAGTAGCCTTTAACGAGCAAAGTTCCCCGCTGCGATCAACACTCGGCCCCGCCAAGCCCGCAGTGAGCAACGCTCCACTCTTGCCAACGGGCCAGGGCAGACGCTTAGCCACGACACGCAGCTTCACTTGCGCTCCTCGCCACCTGTCAGGCTCTTCTCTTGCAAGGTAGCCTCAGTCGTTAACTACCTTCTCCTCCGACCTGCCTTCTGCCGACGACGATAACGCTTCATACGCTCTTGCGGCCAGAGGGATTTGAAATCCGCAGGAACTACGTTAAATTCAACACGGCCGCACAGCACAGGTTCAAGGTTTAAATGAGTACTGATAGGACAGGTATAGTGACGAGAAACTTCGGGCTTCCAGATCACGCTTCCTAGCTTATATGCTTGCTGATTTCACAATATTTAATAGATTAAGAGTTTCAGATTAATAGGCGACACTCCGCTGTCGCACATGCCAAACGATCAAATTTACTTACCTTGAGACAACACGAGGCGGCTGGTAGAGGCGCCAAATTGCAGGCCAACCTAGAGGTCGTGTGACGACCGAAGTTTCGCCACAGCAGAAAGGAAACACGTCTCTGCTCCAGACCCAGGAAACAAGATCACATCGTCCGCTGCCAAAACTACCCCGCCAACACACATCTGAATGGAACAGTAATCTGCCAAAAGAAGGCTATAGACGAGAATGCCCGGGATGTAGGCAATATTAACTTGTTCCGAAAGCGACTACACGTTGTAATGGTTCTTTATTTACGTGACCATTACGGCACTCTAACCCCAGTTCTAAATACCAGTAATATCGTACTACTTTTCTGCAAAGTAACAGACATATTTTTGTGACAATATTCACATTTGGTTTTATTAATGTATAGGTACTCCGATGTATCGATATATTACAGTGATATGGTTCTTGTGTGTATTCATTTCTGTGAGACTGTCATGATCTTTGACTTACTTGTAACCGTTTTGGCGCGAATGTGCACAGAGCAGTCTTTGTTTCACTTTGCAGAAGTTAAGTTGTTACTTCGCTTTGTAAAAGAACAGTCAAGTCTTTTGTTTGGTTAAAGAGGAAATTAAATATATGAAGATTGATATAAAACTGTTTTCATGATTATGTGACAATTAAGAAGAAGTATATGTGAATTTAAAAGAAGTTTAATAAAAATGTGGATCGTGAACACCAAGTCAAAAATTATTTCTACTATAGCATTGTTCTGATCTGGGATTGTTTGGGAATCAACAAGATGTGCCATAACAAATTCGACGAAATCTATGTGGGAATCCATTAAAGATAAGTGCCAAAATCAATGACTTTTTTACAGTGACTTCATTATTTCCATTCTGACGATACCACCCACAGTCAATAACTTTGTTCTTGCCCGATAAAGTGAACATATGCTGCGTGAGCAACATTATTAATCTGATTTATAACTTACTTTGCAAGTGGTGGTATTGGTAGAACGTACAAGTTACAAGCTTAACACTCCTCAAAATTACTTGAACATTAACGAAGTCAGATACCAGCACATGCAATTCCAATTACTAGGGCATACCCATCTATGAAAGGGTGCCTTGCCTTCGACACAGACTATGTTACAATTTCAGTTTCATCAACACAGTTTTTGAGAGAGAATCCTAGTACACTTGCATGGAATATGGGCTGGAACAACAAATTACCACCAGTTACACTAACCGATGACCACCCACACAATCGGAGGCTCGTTAATATGATAGGCCGAATTCCATATTAACAGAAATGTGGCCTTACGATAACAAGTACCAATTAAAAAACAACAACTCAAGTCAGGTGTGAAGGAACCATCACTTCCAGGATTCCAAGCAGGGATGTTATTGCCTCCAATCGGTAGAGGCGGTCTTTGAGGTGCCGTAAAATTTAAGCTTGCAGAGTTGGCCGGGAACTAACCTACCAGGCTGCAGGCAGCGTCCGCTGCTCTTCCCGAAACTCACCGCTATCAATCCCTGATCCAATCGGCTAGGATTGCCGCCGACAGATTTAACCACTCGTGGCTTCTCGAGGCCTGTACCGGACAGCGCGAGTCCCCAAAACCAACAACTTGCCAGCCACGTGCCCTCCAGCAAACTGCCAATATCAGGGCCCGCCAAATTCACATAATACACGCCTCGATCAAAGACACCTCCCTCCCGACATATGATCAGGATCGATATCAACAGCCCAAGTAGTTAGTGGCACCAGCGGAGCTCCATGTCCACCAACATTAAAGTTGCCATTGCTCAAGTCTTACAAAACATATGCTATTTCAGACCTTCTCAGCTGAGAAAACGGCTACACCACCTGTCATTTTTATCAAGACCTTTAGACACGTTCTGCCCCAAGTCTATTAGTTTCCTGAAGCACGGCCTAATCCCAATGGCCTAAAGTTCACTCGACACTAGCGCAAATATAGAAGTGTCGGAAGCCACCAAATACACAAAGTCTCGACTAGTTTAAACACAGTTACCGGGTGGAAATAATATGAGTCCAACCTGACCGTATCAGAAACTAAGTCCCATTGGTATCCTGAAACACAGTTTGTAATGCTCAAAAATAAACAAAATCCCACAGTAGTGCTTCAGCGGCTAATTGTGGTGGCTCTCGATTGGAAACAAGTCCTGTTAGCTTACAAAAATGATCACCGAAAGACAACACATGACAGAAACAAGTACCTACTGTGTACCACACCGAAAACATCCTAAGTCCGAATTCTTTGCGAAAAATCTTGCGAAGAATCTTCCGTTTGCGCGCACAATCGAAATTCGGCTGAGTTCAAAACATCTGGAACCGCAAGAACTATCACCAAAGTGTCGCTTCGAGCAACCAAGGTCCGGCGTCGGCAAAGGAGCGCAAAACTCTGACCTGGAGCTACTCGCTCGCTGGCTCAAAATGACAAGCCTTTCTTGGTCTTGACTGTGAGAAGGTAAAGCGCCTGGTGCGCTATTCCTACCGTGCTTCTTTGGTTTCGGGTGGTTGTGCCTCGCTTCCTGGATATTCTTCTGTTGAGGATGTCTGGTAGGCCTTCTTCAGGCCGGTGCGATAGGTTTCTATTCCTTCAGCAGGTCAGAACAGCGCGTGGATAGCCTACGGTGTATCTACAGGCCCAAATCTTTGATGAGCCGGTTCTCGGAGTTTTCCGTCTTCGCGTAGAACGGGCGTGTTGTATTGCTTGCACCTATCTCACAGATGCGGGAGGCCAGTATCTTTCATGTAGCATTTGTGTGCTATATCTGCTCGGAAGGGCCATAGCGAGCTTAAGAACCCGGTTCTGTACACTCTGCAGCGTCCTGATGTTGGTGTCGGCCGCGTTTCCCCACACCGCCGCCGTTTATATATATATATAAATTGCCATTGACTGTTCTACACCACGTGGACTGGGCGTTGGTGTCGGGATAACCAGCATGCACGGCTTTCAACACACGACGCCATGTAATTTGGGGAAACTTGTGTGCGATGGGGTTCGGGGTTCGACACATTTATAATGTGTCGTGTACAGTCTTTGTCTGGAGTACACGTGAAAGGGGTAAGGAGTGCAGGATGTAACTTAATTGAAGAAATAAGTGCCGAAATTGATAACAGGGGGGAGGGGGGAGGGGGCTGGAATGTCCGATAATTTGACTAGGGCTGACTTGGAGACTGGTGCGTATTCATGCAAAAGCAGTCCGTCCGGCTCGTCGGGCAGCGACGCCAGACTTTCAGTTTGGAGCTAACAAACAATTCCGAAACTCTGTCTGGCACATGCAATAAGCCCACTCCACCACGCTCCCGCGGGAAGGCAAGGGAGGAATATTGAACTTTAAATATCATCCCGGTACTGACGAAAGATCCCATCGGCATCAACATACGACGTGCGAGGGTAATCGGGACCGAGAACACTTGTGCCATATGGGGGATGCGTGAGGCGTGGTAAACATTCACGTATTGCGCACGCTGTACATTGCCGAGGGATCTAAGCCGATGATCCACAAGGCCAGCCCTGATCGTTTGGAGGAGACGTCTACTGTTGGTTGCCGCTGAACGACGGAGGTCAGTCATAAAATCAATGCTCAAACAGCGGGCGCTGGAGGCGACACATAGAGGAGCGACTTATCGCTCAGGTAGACCCTCACCAATGAGCAGAAGCTTCAATTTGGAAATGTTAAGAGAACTGCCCAATTCCTCCCCGTATGTCGCCATCCAAGACAGAGCCGCGCGAACATCGTCTTCATTGCGGAGGTAGAGAACTAGATCGTCAGCGTAGGCTGTACAACAGAAGCGGTGCCCATGTGATTTCAGGCCCATCAGATGTTGGCAAAGTACCTGGAGTAGGGACTCTAATGCCAAAGCACACAGTATCGTGGAAATTGGGCAACCTTGTTGGACAGAGCGCTCGTCCGCTAGAGGCGAAGTGAGGTGACCATTATAGAGTATCCGTTCAAGAGCCGCATTACCACTGTTACTATACAAGCCGGAAAACCCATGTATTGGAGGACCGCTTTCAGAAGTATGGTCGACACGGTCGAATACCTGACTGAAGCCAAGCGATGACAATGCGCCGGGTAAATATTGCGACTGCGCGAGCGCGATCATGTCCCTGTAACGCCAAAGGTCCATGTGGATGTTGGTGTCACCGCCCACTGAATTCTGATCAAGGGAGGTGACGTATCTTGCTGCTTTCTTGAGTCGTGAGGCCAACAAATGGGTAAAAATTTTCGTGTCACCGTTGAGCAGAGTGATTGGCCGGTAACCACAGATCCGTGATCGCCCATGTGGCTTAGAGATGACCCCATCAAGGAAGGTGGCTGGGATCGTCGTTGTGGGTGACATGAGTTCGCGACAGGTGGACGTCCAAGTGGGTGTCAAAAGATAGCTAAAACACCTGTAAAATTCGTGGAGGACGCCGTCAGGTCCAGGGGACTTGTTGGAAGCTCCCACCTTGATAGTATCTAGGACTTAATCGGAGGTCACTTGTACCTGAAGTTCTTGAGCCACATCCTACCTCCTCTATTAGGGTCGGGGGACGGCAGCCGGAGGAAATGAGAATAGAAAGCACATGGCGCTTTGCATAGTGCATCGTCGTCCTTCCGCATCAGTGATGCTATGAACGAGAGCTCGACGACGACGTCGGCGTTCTGTGAGGAGGTGGCACATCTTTGGCGTTTCGTGAGGCATATGGTCATTGGTGCTGGATCTGACAAGGGCCCCTACCAAGCGTCGTCGCATGAGAGAAGTGATCTGCGCTTTGGCATTATGCACTATCGTCTGACAGACAGGAAAGAGCGCCATTGAAGTGCAGTCACGAAGCTCCGCGTAATGAAAGTCCATGATGTTCGCTGGACAAGCTTTGAAGTCTCTGCCATATCTCATCAGTGCCCTGTGTAGAGCACTGTATCACGCAGGATAGCCACCAGGATAAGGTGGTTGTGTATGAGGGGCGACGTCGACGACAGAGGGCCCACGCATCCTCAACGATCCGTCGGCAATCGGGGACAGTCAGGAGGGAAACGTTTACCTTCCACAGGCCACAGCTTTGCCACATCTGTTGACGGGTGAGGACGATATCGCAGATGTAGGCGTCGTGGTCAGAGAAAGCCAGAGGCCATACTTTGGCACGTCGAGTGTCAGCACCAAGTGAGCGTGTGAGGTATATACGGTTTAGGTGAGCAGACGAATGTGCCGTATAGTATGTGAAACTTGCACGGGTGCCATGAACCTTTTTCCATGTGTTAAAAAGATGAAGTCTGTCGATGATGATAGAGAGGGACGCACATGGGGAATGATGTGGAAGTTGGTCATCAGGCCCTTGTGTGTAGTTAAAATCGCCACCAAGGACCATTTCATCCAGAGGACCCTCGAAAAGCTGCGTTACGTCGTCAGCAAAGGAGGTGTGTCGGTCACGACGTCGACTGGAGCCGGATGGCGCATATACATTGAGGATGCAGACGCTGAAAGGTACACAACATCTTCAGCAGGAAGTCCAGAACGGAAGGGTATGGCGACTACACTACCGTTGTCAGAAGCATGGGAGATGTGTGCCGTGTAACCAGTGGGTGTGTAGAAATCAGCGACGAACAGTTCTTGGAAAAGGGCAATGTCGACATCAGCAACATGGTCTCTCGAAACAGTGCCAGTGTGTGGGAAGCCAGAATGGTGGCCAGATTCATCGTTGCGATGCGGTAGTGTTGTAGGCGTGCTCCCACCATTGGCACAGATGTTCCAGCAGAGATGTTCGTCTGGCGTGTAACATCCAGTGCAGAGGCTGCAGCCGAAATAACAGGGTGGAAGGTGGGTCAAGTACCTCCAAGGGGCAGTGCCTGATGGGAGGGCTACCATCTCGATCTGCTCCATCGTCGACATCATCAGCCCAGGAGACTGGAAAAGGTGGCAAGCGAGTGTCGCACTCATAGAGGACGAGTTGTGGTGGGATTGTTCCTCAGATGGGACATCAGGAGCGACCACTTCTGTCGTCAGGACGCTCGAAGGTAGATCACTGTCTTGTATGTGCTCCACTGCCTGTAATGCCACATGAAGAAGTGTGTCTGTGTATGTGCGGATGGATATGTGTGTGTGTGTGTGTGTGTGCGAGTGTATACCTGTCCTTTTTTCCCCCTAAGGTAAGTCTTTCAGCTCCCGGGATTGGAATGACTCCTTACCCTCTCCCTTAAAACCCACATCCATTCGTCTTTCCCTCTCCTTACCTCTTTCCTGATGTAACAACCGTTGGTTGCGAAACCTTGAATTTTGTGTGTATGTTTGTGTTTGTTTGTGTGTCTATCACCCTGCCAGCGCTTTCGTTTGGTAAGTCTCATCATCTTTGTTTTTAGATATATATTTTCCACGTGGAATGTTTCCCTCTATTATATATATATATATATATATATATATATATATATATATATATATATATATATATATATATGAGAGAGAGAGAGATGGCCGTAGGGGGCATGAGGCGGAGCCCCTGTCGAAACGTCGCCTTGTACGCGAGAACCGATGCGGTGGAAGGTTGCTCCATGGGAAAACAGAAAGCTCGGTGTGTAGAAAGATGTTATTCTGGTGCATTCGATTCATGGACTAAGTGTATCAGTCCATCGCGTTCCTTTCGGTTTATGTGGCATTAACTTGGACACCGTGCGCTTCTGCGAGAGTATACAGTTTCCTCGTGCATTTGGCGAGACGCTCACTCACCTGATTGGTGATGTCGCGAGTTCTTTTGGGGCTCGCATCTTCTGCCTTCCTCTTGCGTAGTATTGCTCTCCGGCATTTTCTTAATGTAACTGTGAGTGTATTTTTTCAATTTAGCCTTAAGGTTTTCTGTTTGTGATTGTTCTCCTATTTAAGGCTGTTATCCTAACTAAATAATCGGTGAAAATTCCTCTTCACGTCGTGATCAATGCCCTTCATAGTGACATCATAGTTTAAGGTTATAGTACTGAGCTAAAAGTTTCGGGGCACGTCACGGTTATTTAATATTCTTCCCTCCTGGAGTGCTAGTATCATACACGTTTCTGCTCATTTGTGCTCAATCCTGCTTATTCATTTAATGTATGTTTTTGTTTTAACATGTTTTGGTTTTAATTATATTTTGGATGTCTTGGCCTGGACGCCGATAACAAGAGGTAATTGGTTAGTTGCTTGCCATGGCCCTGTCTGATTCTGCGGTAAATTCTCGTTTGGCCCTTCTAATGTGAATGCATCTATCTCGAACCTTATATTCATGACTCAACACCCAAATATTTGCGGGGTGCTATTTCACCTTTTCCACTATCCCTCAGGGCAAGTAGTGGTACGTACTTTCATTGTAACTAATTGGTGTAGCAAATTGTATTAAATTTGATGTGTCTCTTTTAGAAGCTTTACTGAGGCAATGTGTTGAATTTAATGAATACTCGAGTTCTAACTTAGTGTTAAGTAAGTTGAGTTAGTTTGTTTACTAAAATTTTTCATTTAATTTCATCTATTTGAAGTAGCTGAGGTTTCTATTTATCGTGTGCTCCCTTTTCTGAAGAGCTGTTGTGCCTGTATTACTTGCTTAATCATTATTGTTCTGAAATTGGCTTCCGGGCCCACGGGTTACATGGCATTGCTTTAAACACATCTGTAAGTATTTTTGCCTGTTTGTCTTTGTTAAAACCCACAAGTTCTTTAGTACTGAAAATTTTTCCAGCACTTTACATGTCAATTCTGTAGTTTCTCTGTCATTCAGCACTGCCTCAACTAAGAATTTTAAATTTTGGTGCTCCATTTAAAAAAGTGGTCTCAAATAAGCATAAAAAACACACAACATTCCATCGGAAATTCTAAAATCATTTGGGTACGTGGCAATCAAAAGATTATTCAAGTTGATGTATAGAATCTATTAGACTGGCGATGCACCATCAGATTTTCGGAAAAATGCCATGTATACAGTTACAAAGATAGCAAGGGCAGGTAAGTTTTACAACTACCGCACAATCAGCTTAGCGGTTCATGCACCCAAGTTGCCAACAAGAATAGTGTATAGAAGAAAGGAAAAGAAAGTTGAACTGTTAGTGGACAATGAGTTTGGCTTCAGGCAGAGTAAAGGCAACAGGGAAGCAGGTTTATGTTGCGCCTGATAATGAAAGCAAGACAGAAGAAAATCAAGATAATCTCGTACCAATTGTCGTCCTAGAAAAAGTGTTCGACAATGTGAAATTGTACAAAATGTTTGAAATTCTTAAAAAGATATGTAAGCTACAGGGTAACAAACGATATGTAGAAGAAGCAAGAGTGAACAATAAGGATGGAAGATGAATAACGAAGTGCTTGGACAGAAACAGGATAAGTGAAGGATGCAATCTTTCGCCCCCTACTGTTAAATTTATACATCGGAAAAGCAATGACAGAATATGAGTTTCAGGTTGGGTTTAAAATTCAGGGTGAAATGGCATCAGTTGTAAGATGCTCTAATGATATTGCTAGACTAAATGGAAGTGAAGAGGATCTGAAGGATTCATTGAATCGAATAAACAGTTGTGTGGTCTACAACAGCTTGATGATGACTTAAATCGTTTCAATCTGGTTTCCACATACCTTATTTTTGCCCTCAATGTTCGTGAAATTGCTGTGTAAAATTTGAGCTTCATAAAATTATAATTAGTGACCGCTCATGTCAGGTTTTCAAATTTTAGGCGAATGAGTAATTGAATATAGTTACCATTGTTCTAATCTCATATATTCTCCTGCGAACTGGCTACTTGAAAAGCCCATGCCTCAGCTGTAAACAATAAGATTACTTTGTGAGTTAGACATGATTAGAAGTGTCCAGCTCTACCACTTAGAAGGAACAGGAGAATCTCCCAGATAGTTATAAAATGAGATCAGCAAAAGAAACCGAGACGTTGGCGTGAGAGAAAAATAATAGACCAAAACGAGCTTGGTATGAAGAAGAAACGATTTTATCCATGAAAGGAACTGCAATCATCCTTTCTTCTACTTCATCATCACATTCATCGTCTACGGTCATTAAGCACACCTTCAACATCATCTGTTGCAGCTGCTCCCTCAATACCACTAAATGTACACATATACCATTCGCATCACCAGAAATTGTCACTGCTTTGGACAGTTAATCTTCCACATTGGGGAACAGTATTTGCAGATGGGGCCATTGCACAGACGCTAGGTCATCACATTTCTGGTTTAACTACCTGTAGAAGTTTGATCAGAAGGCCGAGAAGAAAAACAAGGAAAGCAGTTGCAGAAGAGGAAGGGAAAGGTAATAGTTTGGATGATCCTCTTCTCTTGTATTAGGATGGAAAATGGTTTCAGATATCAGTGATTGAAAGGAAAAGACTGGCCGAATTGCTGTCCTTGTTACTGAAAATGGATAAGAAAAGCTTCTAGAAGTTCAAAAAATATAACGAGTAACTGGTGAGACTCAGACTCTGGTTTGTATAAATTTAATTAAAAAGAGGAATCTTATGTCAAAAACCAAAAGACTTGTATTATGAAGAAGCGTATACAAAGAGACTTTCAGTACAGAGCTGGTAATAGTTGGTTGCTGTCATCACGTTCTGGAAATAATATTATCAGATTTTTCCTGTACTTCTGGTAATTCAAGTCCAGAAACAGGTTCTTTTGAGACATTTTCGACAAAAATGATCTTAATTAATCTTTATAATTATTCTGCAGCACCAGACTAACTACTCAAGGCTCTAGTAATAAAAAACCGCGGTATAAAACGCTGGATTACTTGTGAAAAGCTCTAAGAGTTCAGTAACTAACAGATGATTATAAGGAATTCTTAGAATTATCCTCACTGTTCCTTTGTGGTAGAAGACGTTCTAGCGAATCATTTCGAGCTTCTGTTCCAAAGCATGATGCTCGCTGGATGGCGAAAGTCATTTAACCATTGAAAATAATTCTTTTCCCATCTGTTTGATCTAACACAATGAGAAGTCTAAAAATTAACCGACCTTGCTTTATTTGTCGGTCGCGTTTATACCAGAGAGTGGAACGAAACGTATACTACTATCTGAAAGCTTTGCGGTAATAACACAACTATCCATCTCCTCAAGAATTATTCCAGCAAAACTGTAGCTAAGAAAGCATATAAGGCTCTTTACAAACATTTTTGGTTTATCTCTGAGCATTTGGATGCTCAACCCTTCTTTGATGACAAAGTAGAAACAGACACAAAGGAAAACATCATGAAAAACTTGCAACGCCCACGAATATCTGGTAATGCTCGTTTACTCAAGATAATGAATCAGTTGTAGACCTGAAATTAGAGAATCTTGTGTCAGAATAGACCACTTGCTTATTCGAAGTATTGATTGAAAAAGGAAGAATGAAATCATCTTTCCCACAATTATCTCCTACAGAATGGCTAGAAATTCAGTGTTCAAAGAACTTCGTCCCGCTGCTTTCGGATCAAAGCAGTAAACAACACAGCAGAACGTGCTATCGCACGGATCCAAAAGTACAATGAAACGTCGACGAATTATAAGAAGCAGAAATAGTGTCTTCTTAAAATTGTATCCAAACATCCGCCCCTAGAAATGTCTTAAAACTTAAAATCCGGTTCCCAAATTTCTGTCTAACCATCAATCTGAAACCTTCCGGTTTCTCCAGGTCTCTTCCACGTATAAAACCTTCTTTCGTGATATTTACTAAAACCGTTATCGATGATTAAATTATGCTGTGGACGAAACTCTACCAGATGGTTTCCTCTATCATTCCTTTCCTCCCTTCCATATTCACCTAATATTTTTTCTCCTCTTCTTCCCGTCGAATTCCAGTCCCGCGTCACAACTAAATTTACGTCTTTTATAACCATTTCACATCATACATTCTTTCAGTCTCTTCATCTGTGGAGTTAGTTGGTGTGCAAACTTATACTATTGTGGTAGGTGTGGTCGTCATGTCTTTCTCGGCTACGACAATGCGTTCGCTATGCTGTTCATAGCTTAGCCGCATTCCTATTTTCTTATTCATTATGAAACCCACTCCTGCACTACCCCTGCATGACTTTGTATTTATAACTCTGTAATCACCTGACCAGAGGTCCTGTTCCTCAGTCAAGTGAACTTCATTAATCCACACCATATCTAACTTCAACCTATCCATTTCCCTTTTTTAACTTTCTAACCTACCTTCACGATTAAGAAATCTAACGTTACACGCTCCGATCCGTAGAATGCCATTTCTTCTTCTGGTGACGAAATCATCCTGGGTAGTCCCTGCCCGGAGGTTTGAGTAGGGGACTATTTTAGCTCCGTAATATTTTACTCGAAAGGACGCCATCATCATTTAAACATGCGGTAGAGATGTATGTCCTCGGGAGATATTACGGCTGTGAGTTTCCCCTTGATTTCAGCCATCCTGCACAGCAAGGCAGTTTTGGTCAGTCATCCAGACTATTGCCTCTGCACCAACTGAAAAGTCTGGTGCCCTTCTTCAGGCACCACACGTGTGTCCGAGCTCCCAACATATATCCCTACGCTGTTGTACCTACGGTACGGCTGTCTGTATCACTGAGGCACGCAAGCTTCCCTACGGACGGCGAGGTCCATGGTTCGTGGGAGGGGGGCTTGGGTCCACTCGTTAGTCACTCGTTATACACCACCAGAATTGCATTGGAAACATCACGGAGTTTAACTTAACATAATCGCTGCAGCCAAATCATCGACTATTTTCTTATCGAAAATGTTCAAATGTGTGAAATCTTATGGGACTTAACTGCTAACGTCATCAGTCCCTAAGCTTACACACTACTTAACCTAAATTATCCTAAGGACAAACACACACACCCATGCCCAAGGGAGGACTCGAATCTCCACCGGGACCAGCCGTTATCTTATCAATACAGCGAATTTGTTGAGCATATGAAATAACTTCAGACAAAAACGCCTCAATATATGGCTCAAGAGTCCATGTTAATCATCAAGAAGAGTAACAGCTCGATATAACTAGCAAAAATCTTACCTTCATGTACTGATTATCAATGTTTCCACGCAGCCACTGCTCTGAGAATTTTCAGATAAACGGGTGAATAAAAAGACCACTTATTTCGCATAATGTTTTTTGTAGTTTCTTCGGAATATTGTCAGTACTAGAAATAGTTTCCTAGAGTCCTTCGAATTGTAGAAACATTATAATGGTAAATTTACAGTCGTTGGCATTAACCACACCTGACAAATTTTACAGGTCAAACAGGTTGTCCACAGACAGCCATCTTAAATACTTTCAATTAGCTCGATATGTATATTTCGAAGTTTACTTAAAAGGAATACCGACAGATCGAATACAAACGATCTAAATCGCGAGTAATAGAGACAGAAATAATCTGTCTCGATGTAGTAAAGTCTGATTAAAGTCTCTCTCTCTCTCTCTCTCTCTCTCTGTCTCTCTCTCACTCTCTCTCTATTTCTCTGACACATACACACACACTCACACACACTCACACACACAGCAATCAGAAAGTATCAGCAGAAGGAACACAATACACAAAGAGCTCAGAAATATTTTAGGTTCTTCTGTCTTGCATTGCATACTTAAGAACGTATTTTACGCTTAATTATGTTTACATTACATTTCTGTTACTGCCATTATTTTTCGTTTGAAATACTTTAGCCTGCGAATCGGTCCCATTTCCTTAACCATAGCAAGGAAGTAACATACATATAACCTGTTTATTCAATGTTACCAAACAGCTAAACGTTGGGTACTACACAGGGTGCAACGAATGCCGAAAGTTCAACAGGTGGCCGGTCGACCTCTTGCAGTGACGTCACTTGACATTTTCGCGTTGTGGCAAAACCGCCGGCGCTGTGTATCCGCGAGTGCAGTGAAGCGTGCTTGTTGGTCATTCGTTGATGGTGGAACTTGTCGCATAAAGGCTATCCAATTTCATGGCTGACATTTCTTTATTTCTTTGTTTGATCTACTGATGGGCTCTATTGTGAAATTCTGGGTTTTAGTGGTTTATATGACACTGGTAGGAATAATAGAAAAGATAAAGCTATGTGAGAGTGATTTTTTTGTTAAGAGAAACACATTCTAATATTTTCCTGTGTCACAACATACTAACTTTAAAGTAATTTCACTTTAAAGCTAGCAGAGGACAAGGAATAGAGAAAATTTCCAGGCGCTTAAGACGAAAGACAGAGAGAATATAGAGATGAAGAGGCGTTTGCAACTTTTCAAATTTAATTTTCTCGGGTATTATGTTTCATGCCACTTGCTTTCATCGCTATCTCCGTTTATATATTTCTTTATTCTACTCATTATATACTAGAGGGATGGCCAAAATTACGGAAACACCACGAAAAACACGTGCCTGAACATAAAAGCAGACAATAGCCATACCTACAAGTTACGCTGCTGAACACGAACGGCACCTATGTAACGTCCGGAATAAGTTTCAAGTGACAGTCCTGGTCATCACATGTTCTTTGTAATTATTAGCTTAGTCGGAGCTACTTGAATTCCAAACTGGGAAAATTGTTGGCTCTCGTATGTGGGTGTTTTTGTAAACAAAGGTAGCGGAAGTGTTTTGTGTTTCAAGAGGCACCTTACTGAAGATTTATGCGGCATACAAGGAAAGCGGGCCGCACGGGGTAGCCTCTCGGTCTGGGGCGCCTTGCCACGGTTCGCTCGGCTCCCCCATCGGAGGTTCGAGTAGTGTGTGTTG
The DNA here is from genome assembly GCF_023864345.2 of Schistocerca serialis cubense. Classification (NCBI taxonomy): domain Eukaryota; kingdom Metazoa; phylum Arthropoda; class Insecta; order Orthoptera; family Acrididae; genus Schistocerca; species Schistocerca serialis. Next base: position 637,194,402 of record NC_064638.1, read on the forward strand.
TCCTTAGCGTAGGTTAAAGTGAGATTAAGTAGTGTGTAAGCCTAGGGACTGATGACTTCAGAAGTTTGGTCCCATAGGAACTTACCAAAAATTTCCAGTTTCCAAGGAAAGCAGAAGAACATCATCCGCTAAGTTACAACTCGGACGTAAGTGTGTATTGAGTGACAGACAGTTATTGAAGAACATGGTGACGAAATGTAAGAGGGCGAAAGCTACAGAAGTTAATACGGAATTGAATGCCACGCTCGTGAACCCTGTCAGCACCAAAATCACAGGCAAGAGAGATTCATACGAAGGAAATTGGTGGAAGAGTTAGAGTTCCCAAGCCCACAAAATAAAGATACGGTGTCGAAGCCAAAAGAAATGGAAGAAAGTCGTTTGTTCCGATGAGTCTTGTTTCACATTCTTCCATCTTCTGGCCAAGTTCTCATCCTAAGTGTAAAACATGGTAGGGTTTCGGTGATAATTTGACAGCCATGGGTCCCATGATTTTCCTGCAAGGTCCTTTCAATGTGACTATTTGGATTGATGAAATCCAGTCCATGGTATAGTTTTCATTGGCCAGTGTTGATATAGATCTCAAAGACGATAAGGCTCCTCTTCACACAGCCCACAACGGTGAGGACTGGATTTGTGAGCACGAGAATGAATTAACGCATCCCCCCTGACCACGAATCACCATATCTCAATATGTGTTCGACTTTGGAGAGAAAGCAGCGTGATCGCTATCTACCTACATAATCGTTACCTGAAAGTGCCTTGCAGAACTAGCACTCCTGGAAGAAAGGAGTTCTGCAAGGTTCGCAGAAGAGCTTCTGCGAACATTGGAAAGTAGGAGACGAGGTACTGGCAGATTTGAAGCTGTGCGGACGGGTCGGTAGTCGTGCACGGGTAGCTCAAATGGTAGAGCATTTGCCCGCGAAAGGCAAAGGTCCCGAGTTCGAGTCTAGGTCCGGCACACAGTTTTAATCTGCCAGGAAGTTTCAAGATGGGTAATTTCAACATGACTTGGATGGGCTCATGAGTGGTTTCTGCAGTTAGAGGTGGCGAGTAAGGGAACTGTGCCTAATCATTTAGTACTGAGCTTGCGTTGATGAACAGGTATTTATTAATTTCCATTATTTCAAGTTAGTTCACCTTCCTTCCTTTATGAATGTGATATAATATTTCATGACTGAACTTGCAACTATGGCATTCTTTCAGCAGGTAATCTGCAAAAGCAGGGCCTCCTTTTCTAAGTTTCCAACTTCTGTGGTGTTGCTGAAATCGTGTACGCACTGTTCTGCCAGTCAGTCTGTTTCATTTATGATGTATAATGAAGCCATTGTATCCTCTGCTGAGGCCAGCTCGCTCACAGCTGTGATGACCGGTCTTTTACACCCTTTACTTTGCCAGTGGGACGGAGTTGGCGACACAGGTGTTCCCACACATTTTCAATCGGAGACAGATCTGAGGATCTTGTCGGTCACGGATTGGGGGTTGGGTTGTTTGGGGAAGGAGACCAGACAGCGAGGTCATCGGTCTCATCGGGTTAGGGAAGGACTGGGAAAGAAGTCGGCCGTGCCCTCTCAAAGGAATCATTCCGGCATTTGCCTGGAGATATTTAGTGAAATCACGGGAAACCTAAATCAGGATGGCCGGACGCGAGATTGAACCGTCGTCCTCCCCAATCGGCCACGGGAGTTACTCAAAAATCCCGTAGACAGCTCACGGAGACACGTTCCAGGTATGGATGAGCGTCGTCCTGTTGAAAGATGGCACCAAAAACCTGTCGCATGAGGAGCAGGATGTTCGTGACGTACTGTTATGCTGTCAGTGTTCCCTTATTTACTAAGAGCTGTTACGTATTCACATCATGGCGCCAGTAATAACACCGTTTTTCCTCTCCAAAACTGAAAGAATGAGACGTTTCCTCCGGTCGCCGTTATACTCTGCGAAGATGGCCAACCGGTGCAGTGTAGAACCGCGATTCATCGCCGAACGTAGTGCGATTCCATTCATTGCAGTTCATGAATCTTACTGGCGGTACCACTCCAGACACAGTCACTTGTATTGGGGTTTCAATGCCAGGCTACACAAGTGAGTGAGCCGCGCGGAATGGCCGTGTGGTTTGAGTCGTCATTTCACGGATTGCGCGGCCCCTCCCGTGGAAGTTCGAGTCCTCCCTCGGGCATGGGTGTGTGTGTTGTTCTTAGCATAAGTTCGATTCAGTAGTATGTAAGTCTAGGGACCGATGACCTTAGCGGTTTGGTCCCTTAGGAATTCACACACACACATGGGAGTGTACTTCCCTAGTTTGGCTGCTGATGGTCTCCAACCAATAGAATGTTGCAGGGAGTCAATTCATTTGTGCTCAGAGGGCTGGCTGGGATGTTTAGGGGTTACGATGCGCCTGGTGCACAATGCGGTGGTCGTCCTTTGTGGTGTTAAGACGCGGTCTAGCTGAACCTTGACGACGAGTATGCCTGCCCTCGGGTTCCTACACACACCAATTTCGAGCCACTACCACATCCTAATGCCCAATAAAACTGGATATGGCACTGTTCGACCAGTTGGTCAAATGCAACCTGAAAATGAGGGTACTTTCAAAGGCTGGCAGCTGCTGATAACGCTGTCTCGCATGAATATGTGACATCTCCCTATCCTTCACATTGATCACTCCGTAACTGACACTCTTCACGCCCCTTATATACCCCACCACACCTGGTAACAATACTAACAACGCTTCACACGAACACATTTAATGCTCTTTGGGGACTGTATATCTATCACGGAGAATGGTACCCAGCTGGTATGTATATGTACGATATCTCATTGGAATCCTACCATGTCTCGAAGGCGCTTTACTTTCTGTCAGGCAGTAGCGATGTCGTCAGTCTTCTGATTAGTTCGGTGGGTACTTCTGCCAACCCCTTCAAATCCGAGTTCAGCTAGCACGCTATTTCACCAATTATTAATTTGTTGGGTGTATTTCAAACCGTATTCCATTACAGTTTTAACCCTCTATAGCTCCCTCTAGTACCATGGAACATGGAAGTTGTTGTCTGTCTTAAAACATGTACTGCCATCGTGTCCCTTCTATTTGTCAGAGTTTTCCATGTGTTCCTTTCTTCGCTAATTCTTAGAGAAACTCCTAGTTCCTTATCAGTTCACTTAAGTTCAACATCAATCTGTAATATCAAATCGATGTTTCATTATTATATAATGCTGTGCTATAAACGTACATTCTCGGTATTTTCTTCCTCAGATTAAGCCTGATTTTTCAAACTAGGAGAATTCTCTTGTCCAGGAATGCCCTCTTTGCCTATTCTGATCTGCTTTTTAAGTGCCCCTTGCTTCGTTCGTTAAGCGTGATTTGGCTTCCAAGGTAGAAGACTTCTTTACTTCGTGGCCCTCAGTTTTGATTATGATGATGATGATGATGTTGGTTTGTGGAGTGCTCAACACCATGGTCATCAGCGCCCAGACAAGTTCCCAATCCTTCGATTTTCAGTACAGCCACGCTTTTAATGATGACGAGATGATCACAACACAAACACTCAGTCTCCAGGCATACAAAATCCCCGACCCGTCTGGGAATCGAACCCGGGACCCCATACTCCACAGATAGCAACGCTAACCGCTAGATTCTAATGATTTTATCTGTAATCTCATTCCTGCTATTAAAACAGAATTGATCCATAAGATCAATACTTGAAAGTTCTGAATTCATACTTCGAAGTAAAGATCAACTCTGTGATAACAGTTTTGTCAATAAAAAGGTAGATAAAATAGTAGCTTTATAAACTGTTATCAGAAACTGGTTTCATGGTTTTCGCGTTGAGACAGGTTACTGATATTACAAACACCTGTTCCATCTATGGCAGTCTCCCAAATGCTGCAATGATAAAGTATCCAACTCTGCTCTCTACATAGAGTCTTGACTCTAGCCGTAGAAGAGGTCCAGTATGCCCAATTTCAAAAAGAGTGATAATAATACGGCCATTTTAACTGATAAAAACGTTTTTGAAAGGTGATGTCAACAGCTATTAAGTAATGTATAAAACGCATATTTGAACCATCAGATGTTTTTATTTTAAGCCCAAATATCTACGTGTTTCAGTCTTGGACCATCTTCACGAGTAAGGATTAAAATAGTTTATGCCACCATATTACATTAATCATTACTTAAAATGTGTAGTACAGGCCATGAATGTAAATATGACACAGGGCTTTAGAAGCAAGCATACGAATACTAAATGTATACAGAGCAGTACTGATGATCAGGACCACTAATAAGTAGGTAAGTTCGGTGAGTAGTTCACATATACATTTTATGAAGTGTACAGTTATTTTATTTCCGACTATTCCTATCGTTATTATAATAGCAGTGTACCTGCCACTCTCTACCAGTCTACTTTTTTCGTCATTATTCATTTTTATCATAAAACGAGAATGTACCTCTCGAAAATTCTTTACCGCACTCTGAAACTACTAACTGTTTTATTCTGAATATCAATATTACACGTCCCGAAAGAAAATGAGGACTTATGAATTACGATATATACAATTTGTGCAAAACGTAAAGGTTATACATGTCACACATAAATAACATCCACATTCCGAGAAAGACCTTCTTACGCTAATAAAAGATCAGTCTTAGTAACTAGGAAACTAATCTAGTATATCAGCACCGGAAGTAAGTGAATGTAAGAAGCAATCCACGGTAGGAGTTTCGAATGTTACAAGCAGTACCACAGCACACCAGAAACGAGACTATATGAAGGTAAAGGGCTACTCGGCGTACCATACTAATGCATGACCTGTGGATAGTGCCATGCCTTACGTGTGACAGAAGACTAGAACGACTATAGACGTGTTAATGTGTATTTGTCAAATAAGTTAAGTTCGTGCTGGTTACCTACAAAAGTAGGGCCGATTTGAGTCCACACACGTCTGTATTAAATCTTTTCATTACGCGAAACATTCATGAAGGAGGTTCTCCGTGGGGCTGTTTAGGAGTTTCAGTTGTTCTTGCCTCACAGAGGAGCGCCTGTGCATTTTCTAAATGTAGTTGTAGTAGTTTTATACGTCTGTGAATCAGTTTTACAAAGATGTTATACGTTGTGCAGAAGACGGTTCTAAGAGAGCTATTGTGTGTAATTTTGATCATGAATTTTGAAAATTTAATCTCAAAGGATCCTGTTCTACTTCCAAAGTTAACGAAAGCAACCTCCTCAGAATTATGTAGCTAACTCCAATAGAATACAATTAAAAAAATCCAGAAATAAAATCGTAAATGATGATGAAATAGGTCGCAATTGGGTTCAATTATAAATGAACAGCCCAAAATCTCTCACTTTCTCACGAGTATGTCGTAATACGACATGCTACGGAATGTAAACACAGTTTACGTAGCTGACAGCTAGCAATGCAAAGTAAACGAGTAGTCTTGCTGTGATTGGTAGATACTAGGAATTTAATGGCGGACGCCACATGTTACGCGAGTAGCCACATATCAGGACAATACACGTGAATTTGCATAATAGATGCACTGCACAGATGTACTGCAACATGCCCACCAAAAAATACGCGTAACACCTGCGGAACGAGCGCCAATAAAATAGAAGAAAATGATGGGTTTGGGAAATGGTAATGACGACTGTTAATGGTGGGATCACAATGTCAACACAAATTGCAAACACATTTATTTTTAAGGAAAGCAAATATTAGGAAGAGTCTGATACAAAGGAAAATAATTGTGATTGAAACTACATGAAACACTCTAAGTCTTTATGAAAGGAGAGCTTTAAACATTGCATCTTAAGTTTCTGTAGTCTATGAGTTGTGTCGTCAGCGGCATCTCGTTGGTTCTGGCGGCTTAATTAAAGTGGCTGCGTCAGACGTGAAACTGCAGTGAGTATCTCCTCTTGCTTGTTGTACGTTTCTCCAGGCGGTAATATTTTCCTCTGTTCATTCCTTCGGTCACAGGCATTGGCGGATTTAAAAATTTTGAGCCCCTAGGCACACAATATTATATGCCCCTCCCTTTCCCACCAAAAACACATGTTTTAAGTAACTTTTACCTGATCACTTCACAACTGCCGTTTTGGGTGGGAGCGCTGTGAGCTGTTCGTTGTTCTGAAGGACGCGTCAGCGGTCTTGTCGTGCTCAATCAAAATGTAATATAGTTCCTGAACTGTACATGGTGAACGGCAACGGATATATTGTATTGTATGTTAACCGGGGCCCTAGAAACGACGGAGTGGCTCCATCCCCGCTGTAGCCGCAGTGGTCCACAACCACACGACGACTACCGCAGTCTACTTCACCCATCCGCCGCCCCACAGAGAGCCATTATTTCGGGGTTATTGTGCTGTTCGGCCCCCGGTGGAAACCCCCCTCCCATCCCCCCAGGTAACGTCTCACACAAGACGAGTGTAACCGCTATGTTTTCGTGTTAGAGTACGCGTACGTGGAGAACTTGTTTGCGCAGCAATCGCCGACATACTGTAGCTGAGGAGCAATAAGGGGAACCAGCCCGCATTCGCCGAGGCAGATGGAAAACCATCCAAAAACCATCCACAGACTGGCCGGCTCACCGGACCTCGGCACAAGTCCGCCGGGCGGATTCGTGCCGGGGATCAGGCGCTCCTTCCCAATACAGAAAGCCGTGCGTTGGAGCGCACGGCTAACCGGGCAGGCGGCAGCGGATATAACAAACTTAAAACTGCATTGTGATAACACATTCTTCTGTCGAAAGACAACAGAAACGAACACAAGGGAAATAATTTTTATTTTATGGCCTAAAAAATTCAGCGGAGCGTGTAGGAGACAACGGATTTTTGTTATACATTCACTTTTAACATGTTCTTTTACACGAAACTGTTGAAAATGAAAATAAAGGTGTTACGATCTGCAAATTGATGCGAACGTGTCATACATTTAAAAGTAATACGTACTTTCACAGAGATGCGTTCAAAATTAAAATTATACTGCCCTTTCACGATCTGATAATTTGAATGTGTAGCAGATAAAAAAAGAACACATTCGATATTAATACTTGAATCTATAGGAAAGTGTAGGAAATGAAAATGAAATAGAGATTTCGCTGCACGAACTAATAACTAAATACCGACGAGCAAACACACAACTGGATTTGCTATTACATAATTTTACAGAGTAGTGTGGAAAAATCAAATTTGTTTATAATCTAATAGTTAACCTGTACAACATTAGTGTCTGTGTAGCTAGATGCTGCATAACAAGTGTACACAACATCTTCAATCCATGTAAAGGCTGAACAGTTTTGTACTGCAACTACTGGTCTCACCACAGCTCTTTCTAACGGTAGTAGCAAAGCTTTTACGTATTCATCGACTGAATTGAACTACGTTATTTACTAACACTTTTACAACTGAGCGTACTCTCCGATATCGTATATTTCTGAAATAACTATACATTTCAGTAGACGCCTACAATAGGCATCAGTTGTAATATAATATAGTATCAGTAAGTCTTGACTGTACAGCGCCGAGCGGCCTGGGTCATTCGGGTATTGTTTAGTATTGTAGGGCGCGTTCGGTCACGTCTGCACGTAAACGAGGTTTAGTTCCGCGTTCTGCCATCGGCAATTGTAAAATAAACATGTCGTACATAGTTTGTAAATCCAGTGAATGTGCTCTAAGCTATAATAAAAATCACATAATAATATAATATTCATATTAATTTCAAAATTAATATGAGTAAATAAACAAACTCACTCACCAGTCAGAAAAGTTTGCGCCTTGCTTTGGCGGCAGAAAACTCGTTGATAATATCTTCATAGTTCAGACGGTTATCATTTAGGAGGTCGCCCTCGATGTAAGAATGAAGAAGGCGTTCAATCTCTCCTCAGAGAATGCAGAACATAGGTACGATTTCAGTCTTTCAAGGGCTGCAAACTTGTGTTCTGCTGAACAATTTGGAAGTGCCATACATAGAAATATTTTAAGAGCAATGTCAACATTTGGAAACACGGACTGTAGCTTCTCTTTTCGTAAAAATTTACTCATTTCGACTGGTCTATCACTAATCTCAGAAGATTTCAAAAGTTCCACGAAATGTACACATTCACTAGGCAAGGAAAGCTCTAAATCTGTGTCATATGACGGTTGTAGTTTTGCTGCACGTTCAGCAACATCGTCAGTTGAACTGTTCTTAAGGTTACTGAAAACTGTGAATGAGTCCAACAGTGTTCTATAGCTTCCCTTCCTCCTCACTAACTCAGCGTACAAGTTGTCGAGTACAGGGAGAAATGTTTCGACTCTAAATTTTTCCCTTCCAGTCAGAAGTACTTCTTCAGAGTCCGCTTCTTCACCATCATGAAGTTTGCGTCTTCGAGATCTCTTACAGGTGCATTCATAGTCTATATCAGTCACAACCTCCATGAATTTATTTTAATAATAGTCGAACATGCCTCGAATAGATGCAATAAATCCTACATGTGATTCATATAACTGATGCACTATTCTAATATTATTACTTACACTTTGCAATTTCAGATTTACACTATTAAATCTCTGGAGTACCTCCTTCCAAACTGTCATCATGAATACTGTTTCTAGTCTGCTGAAGCCTCATTTTGCACAAGTAGTTTTTCAAACGTATTATTGGAAATATGTGTGAGGGCATTGACAACGTCCTCCCAGTTTTCATATAGACTTACACGCGCTTCCTATCTTGCTGACCAACATCTTTTTCATAAACTTTTTACCATTTTGCTTCCTGGTTTCATGAAAGAAAGAAGTTTATCCCAGAACTGTGTAGAAGCAGAGAAAAAATTATAAAGGTGTTGTACTACCTCGAAAAATGAACATGCTTCACAGCAACAGCTTGCAGCACTAGTGCCGACTAAATTCAAGGAATGTGCTGCACAAGGCACGTAATGCGCTTTCGGATTTCGTTCTTTAATGCGTGCCTGAAAACCACTGTAGGTTCCTGAGATATTGCTTGCGATGTCATATGACTGGCCTCTACAATCAGTAATATCAATGGAATTTGTAGACAGGGGTTCACCTTTCTTCTTCACATATCTTAATATGAAAGGTAATTGATCAGTGTGTGAAATGTCCACAGTAGAATCTACTATTATAGAGAAATATTTGACCTGTTTCATTTCACTTATGATAATTATTTTTATTCGTTCAGAAAGAAGCTCTATTATTTCATCACAGATTGTTGAAGAAAGATAACTTGTACGTCCCTGCCTAGGATTTCCACATCGTTCAATGTGCTCTGCGAGAAAATGGTCATACTCGGAAGTAAGTTCAAGAGACATCATGAATTGACCGTTATGTAATGAATGGAAACTTTCAACGTGTCCACGTAGGGAAGTCCACGACTTGGTAGTTTCTTCACTACAGCAAATACCCTTTTCAACACACTGTGCCAGTACATTTTTTCTGTCTCAAGATAAATATGACTCGAAATGGTTACCTCTTGTTCCAAGTGACTTTTTTCTCGTTAAAAGTGATAACTCAGAATCTTTTTGTTCAAGTGAATTCTCATGATGAGATAAAATATTAGAAATTTTTAGGAATCTGCAGTACGATTTGTAGCAATCGCGGCCTTACCTATGAACAATTTACATGGTGGACTAAAAACAATACTGGTGTTGCAGGAGTTTTCTAGAAAATTTCTCAAAATTGATTCACCATTTAAAAGTTTACGTTAAATATATTTTTGTTCAAATATCTGTTTTTATTGCCTATTGATCTTCTTGAATTAGAAAAACCACCGTTACAAATTTGATTAACGCCATATTGTAAGAGAATGTCGATTGTTGATTCATTGACACACTGTTCTGCAGGATCATCCCTAACGAGGTTATTTCTTTTTCTAATGTCTGACTCGGCACTTAGTTTTTCGTGAAACTCGAAATCAGGAACAATCTGATTTTCTTCATTTTTAACTTTTGTTTCGTCCATATTTATTGCTTTTACAACAGATGCAGCGCCAGAAATATCATCCGTTCTACTTGAAACCAAAGTCGAACCGGCAAGATTTTTTGCGAAAAATTTATATACTTTCCCAAGCGTTTTTAGAACATTGACTTCTCGTTGTCGCCTTTCCTGCGATAATTTCCAAATGCCTCCCCACTTAATTTTGCACGTTTGCTTTTCTCACTGTTATTCATGTTAAGGCACTTAGGAAATTGTCAACCAACAGTCAAAAAAAAGAAAAAATGTAAAAGGAACGAAAGAAAGGCTATCCAGCTCCAATCGTGCTACACTGCAAATAACCACAAAGTTTTTCCCTTTAAACACGGAGCGATGAATTGACTAACTCGGATTGACTGGACGTGGCTGTGCTATGAAAGAACGACGCTGCTGAATAATTGAATTTCATTGTCGCTTGTTTCTCTGTTGTCAGTGAACAGTAGAAGCACACCCACCGGCTGGAATTCGTCTCGTAAAGAAAATTGGACGGTCCCTTTTTTGGCTTGTGTTTCCCGCGTCGCCGGAATTTTAGCTAGGACGCAAATATATTCTGAATATTCTTGACAATGTCTTTCTAATTTAAAAAGAAAATAATTTTTGCAGTTTCCTACAGTGAGGTATGCTGGATCGACTCTTATCCCACTTAAGAATAACATTTTAGCTATTTCTTTGGGCAGAGAAGACGACTACAAAGTTTAACTAGTTTTGTTGGCAGTTGATGTTGTGTGTTGTCTTTTGTGTGAACACTGCTGTTATGTCTAAAAAAATGCATCTTTTGTTCCAACATAAAATAAAAAAAACTTTTCCTCGAAGAAAAAAGTTTAGTTAAGAAGTTTAATATAAAATTTGCAGTGCCACGTATTATTGGATTGCATAGAGTGGGAACTTTGATATCGTGCAGGCTGCAGTACAATAAATGAGACAAACGAAAGGTGGTTTCTTCTTTTTTCACCAAAAAAAGTAACTGAGTAAATAAATAAATAAATAAAATGTTTAAACTGTTGTGGAGTGTATTTCACACATTATTAGATATTCTGCTTGTGTTCTTTTCGGATAAACATTTGCTTAGAAATGTAAATCATTTCCAGAATCTTCGTGTTCTGTTAAACGGGTGTCATCAAATCTAAGCTCAGATACTAAAGGCCACAGAGCTTTCACATTAATCACAGTAATGGAGGGTTGACTAGATACTTCCCCATAATTTCTACAAGAAATGTAAGCAGAGTCGGATTTCACTTACTAAGGTCCATACATGTTACAGTAATTAAGAAACTGCTGATTAATTTATCACAGCTTTTCAGGTGTCCCGGTATTTTTACGGGGAAAATTTGGTAGGGTTAAGTAGAAGCCGATAACATTCTCGGAATAATAACGTTTCAAACACTATATTGTAGATTGCTGTCCTGACAACTTACTCCAAAATGTTATGAACCAGACAGAAACCCAATGTTGAATTTCCATTCAGTCACCAAGTAAACTAAGTATGCTTCCAAGCTTGTATTGTCGAACTTCGTTCTTGAGGCTTATTTAAACTAGCAAGTTGTTTAACAATATTAAAAACTTTTGTCGTTTATAAGCGTAGTTATTTTAAATTGTAAAAGGTTAAAATGGGTACAAAGCAAAAAATGCTGCCTCCCTTAAGGTGCCGCCCCGAGGCCCATGCCTAGTGGGCCAATATGTAAATCTGCCACTGGTCACAGGCCAGTTAGACTTAGCTGTTACTGCATAAATCCACGCATCCATGAGTGTACGACTGTAAAGGTCCTTACGCACACGTTTATGTTTTTAACATCCCGTACTTAGTTTAAAACAAAATCACTTTTCCTCTCCAGTCGCGAAACTAAGGTCCGTACACTTTACATGAATGTAACAATCGCGAATTCACACTCAACACACAGTTTAAAAGTTTTCAGGGCGACAATTAATGTTTTAACTATTGCGACAGCTCATGATGTTGCACACAAGACAATAAATTCAAAGTATATTAGTTTATGCAACTCACTTCTCTGTAAAACAGTTCAGTTCTAACGACGGCAATCACTGCAGATTCATATGTGCATTAATACTGCGGTTTATACCGGGTGGTTGTAATTAAATTTGAATTCTCAGCATACTCTGTGATCGCACGTATTAATGAACATACATACGATGTTCCACCGCCCTGCGATGTGTACGGTCCACACTGCAGCAATCAGAACACCGTCAGTTTAATTGTAACCACCAAATAGTGAAGCTCGCACTTGTCAAACAGCCTAATATTTTCTTTCAAAACGTCCACGTCGAAATTTAGTTCAAATAGTGACTGAAACATATGAAAATGGCCACAAAATTTCGTGTTTTCTGTCCAGCTCTATATCACAACGTAAACACACGTACGTCACGCCTGCACACCCACTGAAGGTCATTGTTTGCCTACCACTGTCGATATCTTCTCTCTTCACAATTCACACAACAGAGCAGCATTTTATGTTCAATTTTTTAAAGACATTACAAAGGAGTTCAAACACATCTTGAAATTTTGTAGATTCAACAAAGATTTTCATGTATCAATATTCACAAAGAAAAACTTAAGTCATTTCCTAATAAAGAACAGAACAAAAAAGTATCTTCAGCGATCAAAGATGTTCATACAGAAGAAAAGGCAGTAAAAGAAAACAAAGAAGGATAAAATGTACCGTAATTAGTAATATGTATGCATGGTACTACGCTTAAAAAAGTAACAAAAACGGCGTAATTTACAAAAACAGACATTTATCTAATTACAGCTGTTACGGAAGCAACGAAAAGTACCTTGTGTTCACGAAATTTTCAAACTTTTCTTTCTCCTGTGAAAATAACTCTCCCTTTCACTTTTAGAACAGTTTTCTTTTTCTGTTTGGGCGAAGGTAACGATTCGAATCTTCTGTTGCCTTGATTGAAAGCACCATAATTTCCGTTATATACTGATATTTTCTGTTTTATGTACTAACACTGCCGTTTGCAAATCTCTCGGTTTTTAAGCTGCTACAGTCTCCGAAAATCGCCCGAGAAATCTAATATTAGATATAATTAAGAATAAACTATTTTAAGAAAATACTGTTTGGTTGGGTGGGTAAGTCAAAAGAGCACACTTACATCTGTACCTGTGACGCCCAGAAATCCACAGCGTCAGCGCTGTCTGGCTACATTCATTTCTCGTAATGAACAACCTCGCGTAATAGTAGTGTCTCCAAATACTTTTTTTCAATTCGGTTTTATCCTGACCAACAGATCTTCTTCCTGAAAAAAAAGTGCTACTTTATTGAGCGAACCGACCGGGGTGGACGAGCGGTCCTAGGCGCTACAGTCTGGAACCGCGCGACCGCTACGGTGGTAGGTTCGAATCTTGCCTCGGGCATGGATGTGTTTGATGTCCTTAGGTTCGTTAGGTTTAAGTAGTTCTAAGTTCTAGGGGACTGATGACCTCAGCAGGTAAGTCCCATAGTGCTGAGAGCCACTTGAACCATTTTTTAGTGATCGATTTTATTCAAAGATATGTGCCACACGTATTATAAGACTTCTGCCATTAAATAACTTTGTGTTTTGTTAGTGTGAAAGATTGAACAAAACCAGTACAATTCCTTTACTCCTGTGGTGACATAGCTTGGAAGATTACACTGATTATTGAATTTTTAACGTAGTTATAGGTCCGCACTTGCAGGTGAGATGGAGGCGCGTGTCGGCGCTGACTGAGAGCCTGCGGGTGGCTTTGGGGCTTGGCGGTCGGCCGGCTGCTGCTGCTACGACGGACTCGGACTTCCCTTTCAGCGGTCGCCGCCGGTCGATCAATGCCCGCTAGCGGCCACAGTCGTGGACAGTCCAGCCGCAGTTTGCAGCACGGCCACCTAATGGGACACCTCTGCTCTGCCCCGCCCGGCCCGGCTCCGCAATCCCACCAGTCAGGCCGTCAACCGAGAGACAAAGTTACGGCTGTGTCACTAACTTTGCCCTGACGCGCGAGCCCCCGAGTTACACAAACGTTTCGTGCCAGTAAATTATTCGCAGCCGATTAAGAGCAACAGACAACAGGCTGCTCAGCTGCTCATCGGGCGAGGAATAGCTCCAGTGTTTCTACACAGTCTGATGAAACGTATCCGGACGCTGTTATGTAATAGCAAAGTGACCGGATATCACGATATGGTCCCCCGTCGATATAAAAGGAGGCTGGGAGTACTGCGTTGTCAGTAGAGATGCAGAGACAGCTGACTAGGTCTGCAGGAGAGCTCGGTGGTTTTGAACGTGAACTAGCCATTGGGTATCTGAGTAACAAGTCAATCAGTGACTTTTTAACGCTTCTAAGACTTCCCAGGTCGGCTACTTGTGATGTAATTGCCAAGAGAAAACGCAATGGAACAACCAGGTCTACACCAGACCCAGGTAGACCTCATATAATGACGGTCACGCCTCTTCAAGATTTGCGGAGAATGGTTGTAAAATATCGCGTGAAATCGGCGGAAGAAATCACTTGGAAATTAGAGAATGCTACCGGCAATACAACTGGTACAATGACTGTGAGTGAGGAGTCAATTTCAATGATGTACAATGGTGAAACAATTCCTTGCAAGCCACACAGTTTTGCCCTCAGTATTAAGCGACACCTGTCATAGTATGAAGCACGATGCCACTGGATATGGGATGACCGGAAACCAGCGATCTGACCTATAGTGATGAATCACGCTATGCCCTGCGGTAATCTGATGGAAGGGCGAATGCGTAGAGAACTTCCCTGCCATGATATCTAGTGTCAACTGTGAAGTACTCAGGAGGTGGTCTTACGGTATGAGGGTGTTTCTCGTGGTTAGGTTGTAGTGCCCTTACGGGCTTAAGGAAAAACTAAATGCGGAAAGTTATGACCACGTTTTACAGGCCCATTTATAGCTTACAGTAGAAGAACACCTCGAATAAGATGAATGCTTGTATCCAAGTGACAGTGCACCCTGTTAAGCATCATTTGTGAAGCTGTGGTTTGTCGAAAACAACCTTTGCGATTTGGAGTGGCCTGCCGAGAGCCCCTACTCGAACCCAATGGAACCCCTCGGAGACGATTTAGAACATTGGCCTCGCTCTAGACCCCAGGCGTCCAGTTTCACTACCTTCTGTGCTTTCGGAGCTTGGGGAGAATGGGGAGCCATTCATCCAAAGACATTCAGACCGTCAGTGAAAGTGCTTGCAGCAGAGTTCAAGCGATCAAAAAGTTGGCAGTTGATGGTTGGAATGCTGACACGTGAGATTATCTGCGTATCCAGTAATGCTGGCAACTGATGAGTTATGCATTGGGATCATATTAACCTGTACCGTATCAAAAACAGCCTGAAGATGACGCTCTGAAGCGTTGAAACTGCTAGCGACAAAATAAAATGAAATCATAAGGACGGCTGTAGGTGTTTTTATTTGTCACGATAGTAAACGGCCGTCGTCCCATAGACCTCCTGATAAAGGGATGGACATACAAAATCAAGGTGGCTGGTGGATACTCCCTTATTAATGTCCGTTAATAATTGTCGGGATAATTTTGATCAGATAGCGCATAATGCAACTCTTCCTGTAACTTGGACATTCAGTTTTTGTGCTTGATGATGCCGGTAAGGAAGAGACAAGATGCCACTCAGGCACAAAGTGCGAATGGAAAGTAAATCAGTACATCGAATCTTTCGCTTTGACTGTTATTTTTCTTCGTCGAACAGAAAAACAAGTAAAAGCATTTTGACAGCGGCAGTTACATTCATTAGTCTGTGGAATAGAAAAACAAGCATCAAAAATACATTGCGAAATGCGGAAGTCTTGTATAGATGTCTTCTTTTTCTAGAGACCTTCAGTCAGAAAACTGTTTGGATGGAGCTCTCCACGCGGTCTGTTAATCACTGCATACCTACTACATCCTGCACCCATTTGAACCCGCTTACTATTATCCGAAGTGTGGGGTCTCGCTACATTGTCTACGCTCACACTTCCCTCCATCAACAGACTGAACATTCCTTGACTCTGCACTTACACTGGCAACCGATCGCCTTTTTTACTGAAACTGAACCACAAACTTCTTTTCTGGCAGTCGCAATCAGTATCTCCGCATTAGTTACTTAGTCAGTTCATCCAATCTTCTGTATTGCCGCAATTTAAAATCTTGTATTCTCTTCTTCTACGGACTTTACATTGTCCATGTTGCACTACCATAGAAGGTTAAAGGCAACAAAAAAGTTAATTTCTATGAGAAATTACAAGATATCTCTTTTTCAGAAACGCTTTCCATCATATCGCCAGTCTGCATTTTACATCCTCTCTGCTTTCAGTCGTATTTAATTACATCATTCCTGTCAATCTAATTGTAAAGACCTATGTATTCCTTTTTACATGTGCCATTTGTGGTGTGTTTTAAATTTTCTCTTTTCGTCAGTTAAATTCAGTATCCCGAGTCCTGTTCAGGGATTTCTTCGGAGACTTGTCTTTTGGATGAATTTCCCTCGGTAGCCACCACTACACCTTCTATCAAAGCTAATTATTCGTCTTCTGTCCTCCCCGTTACAGTCAGTAGTTGCTTACTGCTGCCTCAGAAATCCTCAGCAACCTCCGGTCTTTCAACTTATCCAGGCCCCATCTTTTTCCTTCCTTTCGACAATTTCCTCTATTTGAATTGCAACTCACAACCCATGAATTATGGTCCGAGTCCACATTTGCCACTGGAAATATTTTGCAGCTTATATTCCAGTTTAAAAATCTCAGTATTAGCATTGTGTACTCTACCGGAGGTAGATCCTGGTCTCTTCACTTTTGCAAGAATCTTCCGTGATTAATAGACCAAGTGTTGGCAATTATTGAATGTGCTCTGAGCTAAATTGAATAGGTGACTTCCCCTTTCGTTCCTTTCCCCTAGTCCACGTTCGCCTATTGTACCACCTTCTTTCCTTTTCTGTGCTATCAGATTCCATACCACCATCAGAATTAAATTTTGGTCCCCCTCAAGGAAATCAATAATTTTTTTTATCCCATCGTACATTCTTTCAGTCTTGTCATCTGCGGCGTGAGTAGGCGTACAAACTTTTAGCACCGTGTGAATTAAGTTTTTTATTAAGATTTTGTAGTAAACTTCATTAGTGCAGATGTATCAGAGCAGACTGACATAAACTTCGTTCTCCATCACCTTGCAAGATATAAAAGTAAAAGTAAAATCTTCCGCCGGTCACCAACATTTACTAATACTGTAACAAACTGTTAAGATAAACATTGCTGCTATAAGAATAACAATCACAATGAAAGCATATCATTTACGATTGACGTGGAGCAAACCACAGCTCCCTATCTTTTTCCTAAACACCAACTGGCCAACGCCAAAATGAAAACACTTCTATTGATAATTTGGTGGACTGTGACAGATTTTTGGACATGGTTCGTTTCCTCCCCAGGGCATCTTCTTCATTTTCCCCTGTTCATGTACGTAAATTAGAATATACTGTATTTATGTGACTATACCCTGTCTTCCCTAAAGCATATGTGAATTGTAATATTCGCAGCTTAGTGTAAATGAATGGAGTATAATTGCCTTTCACAAAAATGAGCCTACCGTCTTCTTCCTCTGTAGATTTTTATGTACTAATTACAATAATGACGTTGCTAATCAAATAGCATGACGCCAGGAAAACTGCACAGAACGCAAAAAAATAGAAGAGCAGCAGGATTATAAGATTTACTAATTTGGCTACTGAAACAATGCATACAGAGCATACTAGTTTCTTTTGCACAGCAATTAAATGAGTCATTTACGTTAGTGAACCTTCCAAGCGGACATGAGCCAAAGAGAGATAATGCAGAAGGCATATGAAATTGTTTGGCTTGCTTTTCCGTTGTCATCATTCTCAGACATAATAGAATCAATTATGACAATTATGAAGGACAGATAAATGCATTACGTGAATAAATAACCTTCTAATTGAATCACAGTGGCAGAAGTGCAGAATTAGCCACAGCAGAATTGACAAAAGTGGTACTAGATACTCTTGACAAGAATATTATAAGATATTTACAAGGTTTTGATACTGTTGACCGTCAGATTCTACTAAACAAGTTAGAATCGTTAGGAATAACATGTGCAGCTAATGGTTGTTTCTGATGATACATAACAGATGGGTTATAAACCGAAGAGGTAACACAAATGTTAAAGAAGGCTAAGCTTTTAATGAAACGGTTATCAGAGGCAAAATACATTACAGTGGTAGCCCCTCGAGTAGAATATCAGGAATAATGCTGTTCCTCATAATTAATTATTTGTCCAATAGCATTCGTTCAACAGAAAAAATTTCTTTGCTGATGTCACCAGCGATCTAGTAATTGACGCAACGAGAGAACTTCCAGAGAAAGCAAATGAAACTGTCAAGGAACTAAACAACTTGTCTGAATGCAATAAAGTTACATTGAGTGTAAAGAAAACAAATGTCAAAGATTTCAGTTTAGTGACGGAAAATGACACTGTTGAAGGAAATGTAGACCATACAGTTATAGAAAACGTAACAAAAATACAAGATCTGTAAGAATGAAAACTGATTCTCAGTGAAGTGGTGTAAACATAGAAAGACACTTGCAGAAAGGTTGTCACTAGAGTGTTATGCCCTTACTGTACGGTCATCAATGGCCGGTGGTTGTGGCCGAGCGGTTCTAGGCGCTTCAGTCCGGAACCGCGCTGCTGCTACGGTCGTAGGTTCAAATCCTGCCCCGGGCATGGATGTGTGTGATGTCCTTAGGTTAGTTAGGTTTAAGTAGTTCTAAGTCTATCGGACTGATGACCTCAGATGTTAAGTCCCATAGTGCTTAGAGCCATTTGAACCATTTTGTCATCAGTATGAAATATTCAGTGTTATTTAGTTACATACTGCTCATAATCTGTACACTCAGAGTTTAGCTACGGAACTCCTTTCTGGGGAACAAATGCATACAATATGAGCACAGTTTTCAAACTATATACAAAGGTCACAAAAATAACAACAAAAGTAATGATAGGGGTTACTATAAAGATTTGCCATAAACATCGTGCATTTTAACTATGCCATTTTGAGTATGTTTCCGTCAGTTATGCTCATCTTTCAACTTTGATAATTGCTGCACAAACTGCGCTATTCACAACCATGGAAGAAGATCTAAACTGAACTTACATTTACCGAGAAAAAATGAACATGAGTCAAAATAACATGTGTTATCACGGAATAAAATTAAACTATAAATTGCCCAGTGAGAAAGTATTTTTTAAGCAGAACATTCTAGACGGGGAAGAAGTCGCAGTATAGGGAAGGCAAAAAAAGGAGCATAACCTTCAATAATAAAAATGAAACATCTACGACAATTCACACTACACATTCGCACCCTAACATTATTTCCTAGAAAACTGTTCTCTCAAGTTCTCCAGTGGATGATACTAACATCTTCTCTTTCTGAGTTCAACATCTCACTCACTACCGTTGGATGATAACTCAGTTCTTCATCAAAGCAAATTTGAAGTTGCGGTGCCCAAAATGGGAACAAATATCGTAGCTATGGTTCCGACTTCAGTTGATTCTGTGTAGAGTGTTAAATTGTGAAACAGTGCTTGTGATGCGTGTAGTGTGTGCGGTGACCGATGTTGAAAAATAAAAAGTGTAGCACTAGTTTTGCAGCATTAAATTACTTCTGGGCAAAGCAATATTGCACACTGAGGACAAAACTAATGTCAGTGCTGTGGTTTAAACAGTGGCCTTGTATTCGGAAGGAAGGAACTCCAATCTTTATCCAGCCATCCTCAGTTTTTCTGTGGTTTCCCTAAATTATTAAAGTCTGTGGTCGACTATGCGTCGCACATTTGTCTCACTACAACTGGAAGTTCATATATGCCTGTATATATAAATTACATATTTGTTTTATTTCTCAACTTAACCACATGATGCGTTCAATATCCTTACAAAACTAATCCAGGGATCCCATCACCACTACTTCTACTGCTACTACTGCTAATATTTTTTGCTCGTTGGAGGTGCTTGTCACGTGACAGCAGTGGGAGTTGTTGTTGCCCAAGTAGAAGATACATGAAGTTTAGCTATGTACGGCGACTGACACTGTGGTGTGGCGTGGAGAGAATGGGCGGGGGTAGAGGGGTAGAGGCCAGAGCAAAGGCTAAAGCGGGTTGATCCTGCTGCTGCATTCTTTACTACCTGTGTACGTATCTCCTGGCTGTATCGATAACCTAACGGCTACAACCCACAAACCCTTACTGTGAAAGCATTGGTTGAGTTGCAGCGATGTCGCCTCTACAGACGCTCACGATATCCATTAGTAGAAATGCATTTATTGCAGAACTGAGTTTCACAGTGAGCTCTTTAAGAACTATCCTGATAGGCAAGAGAGTCAAGTAGGTTGCAGCAGTACGTCCATAGAGTCCAGGACGTTTAAGACCACGTAACAAACTGTGAACTGCTTTGTGGAGAGGACGTCTCACGATCTGAGAGGCTTCGAGCATGTGTATACATATTCTGTAACACCCTGTGAAAACACGTGTTAAGTAATGTGCATTTGATTCGTAGTGGAAAGGAGGTCGAATATTTTAAAATTCGGAAGACACATACACTGATTTTCTGTTTGGGAGATACTCGTCAGGCAAGGATCTAGACATCTACTCCTCTCTGTAAAACAATAAAAGTATATAATATGTGCTTAAAAATATAAAATTTTATCCCATTATCACAGTCTACAGAGCTAGAAGCACAGAGGACAGAAACCATCTCGGCATATATATATATATATATATATATATATATATATATATATATATGTTGTTGTTGTTGTGGTCTTCAGTCCTGAGACTGGTTTGATGCAGCTCTCCATGCTACTCTATCCTGTGCAAGCTTCTTCATCTCCCAGTACCTACTGCAACCTACATCCTTCTGAATCTGCTTAGTGTATTCATCTCTTGGTCTCCCTCTACGATTTTTACCCTCCACGGTGCCCTCCAATGCTAAATTTGTGATCCCTCGATGCCTCAAAACATGTCCTACCAACCGATCCCTTCTTCTAGTCAAATTGTGCCACAAACTTCTCTTCTCCCCAATCCTATTCAATACCTCCTCATTAGTTACGTGATCTACCCACCTTAGCTTCAGCATTCTTCTGTAGCACCACATTTCGAAAGCTTCTATTCTCTTCTTGTCCAAACTAGTTATCGTCCGTGTTTCACTTCCATACATGGCTACACTCCATACAAATACTTTCAGAAACGACTTCCTGACACTTAAATCTATACTCGATGTTAACAAATTTCTCTTCTTCAGAAACGCTTTCCTTGCCATTGCCAGTCTACATTTTATATCCTCTCTACTTCGACCATCATCGGTTATTTTAGTCCCTAAATAGCAAAACTCCTTTACTACTTTAAGTGTCTCATTTCCTAATCTAATTCCCTCAGCATCACCCGACTTAATTAGACTACATTTCATTATCCTCGTTTTGCTTTTGTTGATGTTCATCATATATCCTCCTTTCAAGACATTCCGTTCAACTGCTCTTCCAAGTCCTTTGCTGTCTCTGACAGAATTACAATGTCATCGGCGAACCTCAAAGTTTTTATTTCTTCTCCATGAATTTTAATACCTACTCCGAATTTTTCTTTTGTTTCCTTTACTGCTTGCTCAATATACAGATTGAATAACATCGGGGAAAGGCTACAACCCTGTCTCACTCCTTTCCGAACCACTGCTTCCCTTTCATGCCCCTCGACTCTTATAACTGCCATCTAGTTTCTGTACAAATTGTAAATAGCCTTTCGCTCCCTGTATTTTACCCCTGCCACCTTCAGAATTTGAAAGAGAGTATTCCAGTCAACATTGTCAAAAGCTTTCTCTAAGTCTACAAATGCTAGAAACGTAGGTTTGCCTTTTCTTAATCTTTCTTCTAAGATAAGTCGTAAGGTTAGTATTGCCTCACGTGTTCCAACATATCTACGGAATCCAAACTGATCTTCCCCGACGTCGGCTTCTACCAGTTTTTCCATTCGTCTGTAAAGAATTCGCGTTAGTATTTTGCAGCTGTGACTTATTAAACTAATAGTAATAGTATATATATATATACACTCCTGGAAATTGAAATAAGAACACCCTGAATTCATTGTCCCAGGAAGGGGAAACTTTATTGACACATTCCTGGGGTCAGATACATCACATGATCACACTGACAGAACCACAGGCACATAGACACAGGCAACAGAGCATGCACAATGTCGGCACTAGTACAGTGTATATCCACCTTTCGCAGCAATGCAGGCTGCTATTCTCCCATGGAGACGATCGTAGAGATGCTGGATGTAGTCCTGTGGAACGGCTTGCCATGCCATTTCCACCTGGCGCCTCAGTTGGACCAGCGTTCGTGCTGGACGTGCAGACCGCGTGAGACGACGCTTCATCCAGCCCCAAACATGCTCAATGGGGGACAGATCCGGAGATCTTGCTGGCCAGGGTAGTTGACTTACACCTTCTAGATCACGTTGGGTGGCACGGGATACATGCGGACGTGCATTGTCCTGTTGGAACAGCAAGTTCCCTTGCCGGTCTAGGAATGGTAGAACGATGGGTTCGATGACGGTTTGGATGTACCGTGCACTATTCAGTGTCCCCTCGACGATCACCAGTGGTGTACGGCCAGTGTAGGAGATCGCTCCCCACACCATGATGCCGGGTGTTGGCCCTGTGTGCCTCGGTCGGATGCAGTCCTGATTGTGGCGCTCACCTGCACGGCGCCAAACACGCATACGACCATCATTGGCACCAAGGCAGAAGCGACTCTCATCGCTGAAGACGACACGTCTCCATTCGTCCCTCCATTCACGCCGGTCGCGACACCACTGGAGGCGGGCTGCACGATGTTGGGGCGTGAGCGGAAGACGGCCTAACGGCGTGCGGGACCGTAGCCCAGCTTCATGGAGACGGTTGCGAATGGTCCTCGCCGATACCCCAGGAGCAACAGTGTCCCTAATTTGCTGGGAAGTGGCGGTGCGGTCCCCTACGGCACTGCGTAGGATCCTACGGTCTTGGCGTGCATCCGTGCGTCGCTGCGGTCCGGTCCCAGGTCGACGGGCACGTGCACCTTCCGCCGACCACTGGCGACAACATCGATGTACTGTGGAGACCTCACGCCCCACGTGTTGAGCAATTCGGCGGTACGTCCACCCGGCCTCCCGCATGCCCACTATACGCCCTCGCTCAAAGTCCGTCAACTGCACATACAGTTCACGTCCACGCTGTCGCGGCATGCTACCAGTGTTAAAGACTGCGATGGAGCTCCGTATGCCACGGCAAACTGGCTGACACTGACGGCGGCGGTGCACAAATGCTGCGCAGCTAGCGCCATTCGACGGCCAACACCGCGGTTCCTGGTGTGTCCGCTGTGCCGTGCGTGTGATCATTGCTTGTACAGCCCTCTCGCAGTGTCCGGAGCAAGTATGGTGGGTCTGACACACCGGTGTCAATGTGTTCTTTTTTCCATTTCCAGGAGTGTGTATATATATATATATATATATATATATATATATATATATATATATATATATATATATAGAGATCCCTATTTTCTTTACATCGATTGAAAGATTACTGAAGTATATTCTTCTTCTGGCATCGTAATGGTGCTTGTATCACACTCGAAAGTCTGCATGTGTGACTTATAAGACCATTAATCCACTGGTTAGCCTTAAGTACACCGAAAGTGTCAATAGAGTGAGCAAAATAATTATATTGCGATACTAGATCATTTATCACCTCGAGACACTGCGTTACCGTGAGTTTCCTTCAATAATGGAGGCCACCGGGTTTGATGAGCAATATTATTATCTCCTATGATGTTAATTGTGAATCTCTTATTCCTGGATGCCATAGTAATCAGTGACACATACTCGATCAACGTGTGTAGCTCATCAAGTTTACTTATCTTTCTTTCCATGATCCAAACGTCTATCACAAGGAAGTATTTGTTTATAGAATGAAATCTATCTTTGACAAGCGCAAGAACTATTCTCGCTATAGAATTAATCCTCGTTTGGGAAGAGTACCCATCTTGGAATATGTCAAGATGTTTTAGATTTTCAGGAATGTCAGTGAAATTCGTGTTACAAAGAGGTGGTCCTGTCAGCACACTCGGCGGTAAAACACTGTTACGCTTGACAACCTCGCAAGTCAGTGACGTACGGAGTTTGAAAATCAAAGCAAATATTTATAATCCCCTTCCAGATATTGCATGCAGTACACTTACAGGATTTCCATACATAATGATGTATTTAATCTTACACCCTTAAACATAAAACGGAATTGTCACAAAGAGTAACTTACGGGGTATTAAAACGAACCGATTAATTTATTAGGAATATATCATCGACAAACGTGATTAAATAACACGAGGCGTTGACTGGAAACGAAATGAATCACCTCCGAAAACCAACTAGCGACCATGTATTGGCAATATAGGAACCAAGAGCTACAAAATATGGTCTTTGAGGTACCTAACTAATCGCTAGATATTGCAGTCTCCTTAAACGTTTTGTCGTATTTTACCTATTATGGCCACGGTAGATATAGTTGTGCATGTAGCATGTTTTCCTGTTGACATCATTTTTTAAACGTTAACGAAACAGAGAGCTACGGAACTATTAATAAATAACAATAAATGAGTAAACACAAGGAGTGTTACGAAATTTTGACACGATTAAACACAAACAGTCGAATATGTCACTCAAGATCTCAGAATATAGAAATATATTCAATGAAATTATGATGTTTGGAATTAGAAATAGATCAAAGATGGATTATAGAACCAACAAGCTAGAATGAAGACATTATCTTACTTCAGCTGCAAATGAAATGCGAGTAACCAACCGATATACTCATCATCTAAAACTAAAACATGAAATTCTCTCTTCAGTACATTCACTGCACATTTGCTATTAAGTTACTGAATCATTTTTTCGGAAAACTCAGCTTAAAGAAATGGCGTCCTCCGAATAAAATGGAGCCTTCTTATACCTAATGTTATTGTTAGAACCCTCTAAAGAGACCTTTTTTAAAAAATATGGGTACTTTAGTAATTTTTTAACCACACAAGCAAATTTCATTATCGGCACGGTATATATTTCCTAGAAAACATTGTATTAACGTTAATACTAAAACCTTAGGTGCAAGATAACAGTGATGAATATTGTCTCATCACTGAAATACTTACACAATGCAATTATTAGGAACTCATATATTTTAACGCATTTTCTTTGTAATCTATCTCGCAACACATATTGGAAGAGCGTTAAGTACTAATCAAAACATCTGGCAAGATTACAGGGTATTAACATGGGGTTGGATGCAAGATTACAAATGCTCATGTAGGCTTGCCGAAGTATAATCATATAACTTTTTGCAATACAGTAAATTTGAAGACTGGATTAATAAACTCTGTACGGCTGTATTCTTGCTTCCTTGGTTAGCATATTTCCTTGAATTTATAATAATATTATTTCTGTTTATAGATAACTGATACTGATGTTTTCATATTGTAATATTGTGTCAGTGTTTCTCTTTATTGTACACTCCTGGAAATTGAAATAAGAACACCGTGAATTCATTGTCCCAGGAAGGGGAAACTTTATTGACACATTCCTGGGGTCAGATACATCACATGATCACACTGACAAAACCACAGGCACATAGACACAGGCAACAGAGCATGCACAATGTCGGCACTAGTACAGTGTATATCCACCTTTCGCAGCAATGCAGGCTGCTATTCTCCCATGGAGACGATCGTAGAGATGCTGGATGTAGTCCTGTGGAACGGCTTGCCATGCCATTTCCACCTGGCGCCTCAGTTGGACCAGCGTTCGTGCTGGACGTGCAGACCGCGTGAGACGACGCTTCATCCAGTCCCAAACATGCTCAATGGGGGACAGATCCGGAGATCTAATTGGCCAGGGTAGTTGACTTACACCTTCTAGAGCACGTTGGGTGGCACGGGATACATGCGGACGTGCATTGTCCTGTTGGAACAGCAAGTTCCCTTGCCGGGCTAGGAATGGTAGAACGATGGGTTCGATGACGGTTTGGATGTACCGTGCACTATTCAGTGTCCCCTCGACGATCACCAGTGGTGTACGGCCAGTGTAGGAGATCGCTCCCCACACCATGATGCCGGGTGTTGGCCCTGTGTGCCTCTGTCGTATGCAGTCCTGATTGTGGCGCTCACCTGCACGGCGCCAAACACGCATACGACCATCATTGGCACCAAGGCAGAAGCGACTCTCATCGCTGAAGACGACACGTCTCCATTCGTCCCTCCATTCACGCCTGTCGCGACACCACTGGAGGCGGGCTACACGATGTTGGGGCGTGAGCGGAAGACGGCCTAACGGTGTGCGGGACCGTATCCCAGCTTCATGGAGACGGTTGCGAATGGTACTCGCCGATACCCCAGGAGCAACAGTGTCCCTAATTTGCTGGGAAGTGGCGGTGCGGTCCCCTACGGCACTGCGTAGGATCCTACGGTCTTGGCGTGCATCCGTGCGTCGCTGCGGTCCGGTCCCAGGTCGACGGGCACGTGCACCTTCCGCCGACCACTGGCGACAACATCGATGTACTGTGGAGACCTCACGCCCCACGTGTTGAGCAATTCGGCGGTACGTCCACCCGGCCTCCCGCATGCCCATTATACGCCCTCGCTCAAAGTCCGTCAGCTGCACATACGGTTCACTTCCACGCTGTCGCGGCATGCTACCAGTGTTAAAGACTGCGATGGAGCTCCGTATGCCACGGCAAACTGGCTGACACTGACGGCGGCGGTGCACAAATGCTGCGCAGCTAGCGCCATTCGACGGCCAACACCGCGGTTCCTGGTGTGTCCGCTGTGCCGTGCGTGTGATCATTGCTTGTACAGCCCTCTCGCAGTGTCCGGAGCAAGTATGGTGGGTCTGACACACCGGTGTCAATGTGTTCTTTTTTCCATTTCCAGGAGTGTATTTAAACTCGCGTTTTAGTTCCTTTCATATCTGACAGATTTCCTGTTGTAGAATTTCTGCAATATGGTCCTTGCTATGTGATAATCAAAACACTTTACAGAAATAAATTTTTGGTTTTCTCTGTCATTAAAACCGAAGATACGTGTCCGCGGCGTCTAAAAATGCTATAGATTTATAACCAAGATTTAATTTCCTAGAAAATCACCTTTCGCAAACCATGGGCCACGTACAGTCCCAAAAAAGAAGGGAACCGGGCCAGCTGCTCCCGTTTCTCGGTACCGCAGCTGTTGCCAGTTCCTGTTAGTAGAGAGCGAACAGACTCCCACCTGTCTCTCTGTTTGACGTGCCATTACTCAGAGCGCCTCGGCGACGCATTTTCGCCATTAATCGCGCATTTGCTGCTGTGGTTAATATTTGGCCGGTAGTAGTTCATCACCTATAAATATCCATGGCATCCAGGTGTCTGCATATGGTGGTCAAGTAAGTAGGCAAGGATGCAGAATTCTGGCGTCACTTTACAACGGTCCGCCTGGTGTAAGTCGCTCTCCGTTTCTGTGCGACAAACGCAGAAACTGAAAAACAAGTATCATATTTCAGTAAACTGCATATATACCGCAGTTTGAAAGATAGCATCCGTTCCAGAGCCCATTAGACCTGCAGCCCAAGATGTATATATGATGAATCCTGGGATTTGCTACTTTGATATTCAAATTTGTGAAGTTCTAAGGTCCATGTGTAATATGTATTTTTTTGATAATGGAAAAGACTGCAGATTTAATAAATATAAAACGGCATATGTGATTGAAAAAGTTTACATGCTAGCAACTGTTCACGACTAAATTCCACGGAGATATGTTACGTAACTTTCATGATCTAAGAAGACAGCTTAATGGACTGTTTATTATAGATACTAAACCAAGAGGTATGTAGTCTCGAAAAACTGCTTTGGAGGTTGTTTACTACTTTGTTTTTAATAAAATAGCATAATAATTCCTGTCACTCTCATAGCGTTGGTATAATTCTTCGTGAACAAAGCCGTTAGTTAATGTAAACTTCTCCGAAGTCTTACTAGAAGTGAACGCTTTCCATTTTATAGGTGAAAGCCATTAACAACCTATTACTCTCGCCTAACAACAACTTTTTTATTCACAAAGACTAGTCAAGCATCCAAAAGGAAAGAAAAAATAAGTGGCTTAAGTGATT
The DNA here is from genome assembly GCF_023864345.2 of Schistocerca serialis cubense. Classification (NCBI taxonomy): domain Eukaryota; kingdom Metazoa; phylum Arthropoda; class Insecta; order Orthoptera; family Acrididae; genus Schistocerca; species Schistocerca serialis. The sequence continues at coordinate 637,222,572 of NC_064638.1, forward strand.
TTGGAAAATCACGGAAAACGCTAATCATAATGGCAGGACGTGGTTGAGCCCTCTCCGCTCGAATGCGAGTCCACTGCACTATTTCGTGACGAACATACGGAATGCGCCTTTAACAAAGTTCTCTGTTTTCAGCTAAATTAGCGCTGAGCAAGGATGAAAAATAAAATTGCCGATTGTTATTCGTTAAGACATACATATTCCTTAAAACATCACCTCCATGACATTAGCAATTTCCAGTTTATAATTTTAGACTGCAGAGTAACTTCATTTTATATGAGGGTCAGGCTGAGGAAAGCTGTAAGTGGTGGTCAGAAACACATAGGAGCTGGAAATGGAACAAGCGTTTCTTCTACACTGTATTTTCTAGTAATGATATTGGTTGCTTAACTCGAACGTAAATGAAAAAAAGGTTTTACAGGAAGATGAGAGGCGCAGATAATAAGTAATTCATACCTTTAAAGAGTTTATTTAATGATGAGTTTGTGTCATTTGTTTGCTTTTGGTAAACCTGAGTCAGGCTCACCTCTCTCCTGGCCATGAAGCGTAAGTGTTACTATCCCCTTCTATTGCTTTGTAATGGTTCTGTAGATAGTGATGTGTGTGTAATGGTTCGTTTTGACGCCATAGTAGTAGTCATGCATTCTTAGAGGTGATTGTTAACGGCCTCTAATTCTGTCACAGCCTCCTGGAACGGTTCTCTCATGTAAATGTTATTGTCAAAGGTCGAGTAATTCGATGGAATGGTTAGGCTCAATACCACTATTAGCTATTTTATCTCTTTATATAATTTTTGTGGGTGTGAATAGTTTCACCATTAACTATATCTCAGCTAAGAGCATTTATATCCCTGTTTATTTTAAAAGACTAATTTCAGGACTTGCCACATTTTCCTTATTCTTATAACTTTGTGTGGTCAGAAAGAATTATTATATCATTAACTATTTCTGGTTTTCTTTAAAGTTTGATGTCGTGAATTATTTTAAAAATTACTTTAATTCTATATCAAAATTTTATGTGGTCCGTTAAGATGATGTATGATTTCGTAATGAGCCCTTGGCGATGGTGGTAATCACGTCTCTAAACCTATCCATGCAGTCTAGTAATTGCTGCAAATTGCCTGTCTTTTGGGCAGTTGACAGTTGCAACAAAGTCTGAATAGATTCAAACAGTTGTGTGTTTCTTTTAACGTTTATGATATGAAATTTATGGTCGACCTAACTGTATTATTATACTGATAAAAGCTCTCACAAAATTTTGATATTTATGCCTGGTGTAGAATTGCCTTTCTGCTTTTTGCAAATCAAATCTGTTAAACTTAATCCAGATTTTACTGGTCCAGCACATTACCACTCTTCCCACCGGCTACCTTCAGCTTCACTGTTAGGTCCATACCGTGTCAATCCCCAACAACACTCAACATCACTTTAGCCGACGATGTTTGGGTCTCGGCGCTTTGCGGCTACAATAAAGTGTATAGGGGTCATAGTGACGCAGCCAGCAGTCGTCCGTTGTGAATAAACGAGTAACCTAGTCATCTGAAGTAAGTCAGTTGGCATGAGTCAGCTGAAATAACTTCGCTACTACATTGATTCGGCAGGATTTTTGGATGGGTATAAACAGCTGAGGAACCCACGCTAATACTCAGATTCAAAATATCGCGCAAGATAGATTACCTATTCTTCAGAAGATACGCCATTTCGTTTTTTGTCATTCAGAATTGTTGGACCATACTGGAAGCGTCTGCACCACCTAGCCACTGACATACGACAATGAATTTTTGGCGTTCGCTTGCATTAGCTCAGAATGGATTTTCGCGGCATGGTTCCCCATCGAATGCAGAAAACAGATTACCGCATGATATGCCACTTTATCAACAATATCTGCCGTTTTGTCTCCTCTATCAGCATACTACGATACTATGGTGTGAGAATTTCTATGTATGCCACGACTGCAGACCCGTACCTGCAAATAAAGAAACATTTAATTACGTAACTTATTTTTTCGAGGTGACATGTGAAACTTAATGACTACCTCTCATATACTTTACAAATCAATGTGTAGTACACGGCAGAGGATACTTCGCATTGTACCACCAGGTTTGTTTTCGGCGTATTGACATGTGGATCACGAGAAGAATGATTCCTTCAACGCCTTTGTGTGCGTTGTGGTAAATATAAACATATCAACGTGGTTCCTACGGCAGCCAAAATTAGGGACTTGTACTATATCCATAGATCGCTCACTTAATATTGTTGCTTCAAACGATATTAGTGGGCATCACTAGTAATTGGCATCTAACTACCAACATTTGCCCTTTCAGCTGTTTTACCATGGCAGTTCATTAAAATTAACTTTGGCGATACTGTCCTTCTATGCACACTCAGTATCCTTTGTTACTCCCAGCTGATCAGATACCACGCACTCTAACAATATTTTAGATTGGGTCGTATGATTATTTTGTAAAGAATCTCTTTTGCACACTCACTGCGTTTTGGAAATGGATTGAAACTGTGTCGATCATAATAAGACGTTATTTAAAATGGTTATCGGTTTTGGTCAGAATGTGGTCATCTTCAGACGATTTATACTGAAATATGAACACAGAAATAATTTATGTGGATAACCGGTAATAGCAGTAACACACAAAATATTTTACCCTTGTACACCCTTCTTTCCAACCTGATCTTCTTCATTCTCCAGTGCTATTAGGCGATATAGCCTCGGTAAGTTTCCTTTTCCCAGAACTCGTTATATCACAAAACATCTATTTTGTACTCCTGTGAATTCTTCATTTATCTGGCGCCATCGTTATTGTTTTTAATGTAACAATTATTGTCGTTATTATAATTATTGTCTTATTATTAATGTTACTGTTATCACTATTAGTGGTTGCAGCTACAGTACTACAAGTAATCCCATTACTGACTTTGTTAGTTCATACTATAATTTACTCACGTCACCAATGCAGACATGAAATCATTTTAATACTACTTATAATACTAAAACTATTATTTTCTTAGGTAACTACAACGTAATACGTACTATATGCGGTGAAAAGCTGGTACGACGTAAGAAAGGCCTGATGACCAAGTCAGATCAGGTTAAATTAAATAAAATAAAAGTAAAAAAATGACATATAACAAAAATTAAAATAAGAAATTATACCTATGATGGCAGGCGATGGCGGTAAACGGAGCAAGTGTTATGACTTCACGAACTTTAACTGCTAAAGACAGCAGAGTACTTGTTGCTTAAATAAGAGATGCTCAGTACACTGCATAACTAATTACGTCAGCGATAGGCAATCAGGAATAAAGGGCATGAAACAGCTGTAACAACAGCGTGTATACAGAACAGTTACACAAAAGCTAATAACGAATGAAGAAACATGTTCGTTATGTCATGTAAACTAACTGCTGTGAACAGCATTTTCTAAGTATATGATAAAAATATATGTAAAATATCTCCTGTGGAACCCTATAAACTGCGGAAAGATTTTGAAAGTATCTGGTATTCGCCTTAGATGTTACAGAAGGACTAATTCAGATGTGACGAAAAACTAGCTATATGTGTCAGAAATGAGTTACAAAGTATTTACTCGCTTCAGGTACAGCAACAGAGAAATTCATAGGTTTGCGTTGGGGGAAGTGGGGCAGGGGAGGGCGCACAGCAGAAGCTTAGGAGACGACTCGTCACCATAAACAGGGCTACTTGCAGTAAGACGCTGGCTCAGGGTTTCGCCGCAGAACCTGCTGGGTATCGTAGCGCCGACCGCTTTCCTGTCAAAGCCCGGCCACTTACTGAAAACAGGAACACTTCGGAAAGCGGTATACGTGATATTAGTGCCAGAAACATCACAGTCAACTCACTTTGGGATGTTTAAATACTTTCCGTACGGCCAGAGTTGTCGTTCAATCGGCGAGTTGCTGAGTGGGCGTCTGCTGCAGTATCTGCTTCCACCGTAAGGCCCCACAGCTCTACCATCGTCTTGACAGGACCGCTCGATAGTAGTTCCAGCGAGTGTCGGACTGGTAGGGACCGATTCATGCTCTTGAAGTCTACCCTTCCGTCACTCACCACAGGCGGGCCACGCGGCCAGCACCTCCTGTAATCGGCCGACCACGCCAGTCACCCACATCAACAGCTGACAGAGCGCCGTTGGGAATGTTTCTCGTACAAGGTCGCACGTGCTCCGGCCATGATGGCGTACCGGCTGCTGACGTCTTCACAACACTCGCCATTATGCTTCGCGAGATCAGCGCCTGACCATGCACATAAAATATAGATGCGCTGGGTTGACGCCAGTGTTAAACCATGGGCGAGGGCACTCACCTGAAACTACTCTGTGTTTGTTGGAACAACAAGGAGGTTTCAGGGACGCCTTGCTCCTTGCCTCAGCCTCCTTGCTCCTCTGACGAACCCAAGTAAACTTGACCTTCTCCTCAGAACCACAACTCCTAGGTGGGAAAGCCTAAGCCATTCTGATGAACCAGAGGAACGGCTCCCCTCCTTAGCGGTCAGTGCACTTCAGGCTGCGACTTCCTTGCTCGTTATTACTTCACAAGCGTGAAGGAGGCTTTGGTAATCTAAATATGACTACACGAATAAAGTCACTTTTCTTGCTTTTAATTAGCTGTTGGCTGCAGATTAAAAATATTTCCACATAAATCTCTTGACTAAGATATACGTTCTGTCTTTCGACAGACAATCATTGTCTTCGCACTCTCACTGCATTGTGCTGCATTGCTCTCCACAACAGCTTTACATGGTAAATGAATCGCTGCCAGGTCCTTTGGTAAGTATTTCAGGCTGTCTTGTCCTCAGTGCTTGATATGTGCTAAGAAATTTAATTTTTACTCTAGAAACATGATGCACCATATATAGAATCTGAAAACTTGGAAACTCGTTCGCTTGAATTCTAAGTTGTTTCGGGAGTGCTATTTTATCATTATCGACGCTTCGAAGCCCCTACAACGGCATCGGCCCAGCCAGGGAGCATCGACTTTCTGACGCTGTTGCGACACGCCGTAATTCTAAACGACTTCCAGACGGTCCAATGCCCTATGCCAAATGAGCTCCTTCTTCTGTGATTAGGCCAACCGAAGTGTAGTGGTTATGCCTTCAGAGGCATATGAATTTGCATCAACAGGGGTATGGAAGTCTTTTTTCACATTTTAGGCAAAGGTGGGAGCATGAGTTTTAAGCCTTTCTTTATGGCTTCTGATCTACATCAAAGGTTGTTAGATGATTTTAAACTCCCTTTAAAGGCGGCTGAGTCATCCCCTTAATAGGTAACTCACCAGCGTAAAACCATATCTGCCTTCATTATCTTTTGTTCTCTTATCCACAATAGCTTAAGGTATGTTTCGATAACGGCCGATCTGAACGCTTTTGCAAATGATATGCTTCAATATTAATCTTGACTGAAGGTTAAAAGCAAAAAGTGTCAAAGGTAGCCACAACGGAAAAAAATTATTAGCCCCCCCCTCCCCCACTCCCAGTAGACATTACGCTAATACCGTGTATACTGTAATACTGATAACGGCAGCAACAGTCACAAACAGTTGTATAATTTCACGTTGTCTGTTCTGAACTTCTTAGCGTCCTTCTAGGAGTAAAAAAATGTCAGACTGACAATTCGATAGCCTTACATTTGTCTTCTTGTTGCTGTTTCTCTGACTGAAGGTACAGCGTTTAACAAGTACAGGGTGATTCAAAAAGAATACCACAACTTTAGGAATTTAAAATTCTGCAACGACAAAAGGCAGAGCTAAGCACTATCTGTCGGCGAATTAAGGAAGCTATAAAGTTTCATTTAGTTGTACATTTGTTCGCTTGAGGCGCTGTTGACTAGGCGTCAGCGTCAGTTGGTGCTAGGATGGCGACCGCTCAACAGAAAGCTTTTTGTGTTATTGAGTACGGCAGAAGTGAATCGACGACAGTTGTTCAGCGTGCATTTCGAACGAAGTATGGTGTTAAACCTCCTGATAGGTGGTGTATTAAACGATGGTATAAACAGTTTACAGAGAATGTGTGTTTGTGCAAAGGGAAAAGTTCTGGACGGCCGAGGACGAGTGATGAAAATGTAGCACGCATCCAGCAAGCATTTGTTCGCAGCCCAGGAAAATCGACTCGTAGAGCTAGCAGAGAGCTGCAGATTCCACAATCAACTGTATGGAGAGTCCTACGAAAAAGATTAGTTATGAAACCTGAACGTCAACTACCCGAGGCGATGGAACGGCCGCCAGGCAGCCCGTGACAGAGCACTTCATCACTGGCCTCCAAGAAGCCTTGATCTTACCCCCTGCGATTTTTTCTTATGGGGGTATGTTAAGGATATGGTGTTTCGGCCATCTCTCCCAGCCACCATTGATGATTTGAAACGAGAAATAACAGCAGCTATCCAAACTGTTACGCCTGATATGCTACAGAGAGTGTGGAACGAGTTGGAGTATCGGGTTGATATTGCTCGTGTGTCTGGAGGGGGCCATATTGAACATCTCTGAACTTGTTTTTGAGTGAAAAAAAAAACCTTTTTAAATACTCTTTGTAATGATGTATAACAGAAGGTTATATTATGTTTCTTTCATTAAATACACATTTTTAAAGTTGTGGTATTCTTTTTGAATCACCCTGTATTACTGAAGCTCAACCTGTCAGTGGTGTTCGAGGTAAGTGCCGATTATGTTGGTGTATCAACGTGATCCAGCAAACTACACAGAAACATGTTAGTTCATGTACAAAGTAGGAAGCAACCAGAGACATCTCTTCAATATTTCAACGAATCCAGCGACATGTAAGACCCGAGTGTGGGTGGATGTTTCCTGCAACGTTCTGTCTACAAAATGTTGACCCAGGAAAGAGACTTGATATTGCTTAACTGTTTCGAAACTGCTGTATTGCTGCCTGAAGACGAGTAAATCTTCGAGAATATTGTACCTGATGTATGCGGCTGACGCACGATAAGACATGTTGGGGGAGTAGAACGCTACGAACTTTTCTGGAAGATTACGAGGGCTGGTAGGTTCAGCGTTACAGAATGGAGCATGTGTGTACGGCACGCTCTGAAAATGGTAAACCACTTGAGCGATTAAATTACGAATTAACATTCCAATATCATATTTTTCCCCTACATCTACTAATGATTCTCTTTCCTGGAGAGTATGAGACTTAACATCAGATTCTCACTTTGTCAGCTTCCCCTCACACACACACACACACACACACACACACACACACACACACACACACATACACATACACAAACATACGCAATCCGATGTTGGTCTGCGGATCGTCTCTAGAAACTTGTTAAAACTTCACTAACGCAATTCTGACTCCTTTAATTTCTGTACGTACTGTGAATAGTCGAACCGTTATCAGGTGGCAATAATAATGTATGCAGTAAGCAGTATTTTCTCCTCCAGCAGTCAAATGTTGTTTCTCCCTGGGGCTCACTGTGTCTGGTAATGTTTTGGAATCGCTGGAGCACCCTCGCTGTGTCCAGCGCCTCCAGCGAAAGCGGCTGTCCGTCGAAGAGCACAGTGCGGCACTGTGATGCGCCGCGCCCCAGGGAAATCAGCCGTTATTACTCTTTGTCACCGCGGCGGCACGCCGCAGCCGTCTCCGCCGCGGCCTGTGCTCTCAACCCAACCTCCCGGCGCGTGTCTGCCATAAAGCTCTGCCCCCTAGAAATATTACAGCTCAAACGCGGCGGCGACACAATCAAAGAAATACACACACCCAACAAGTCAGTTTCGCACACCGGGGGCAGGGACAAGTTAATCCAATTCTTTCTAATGCATCAACTGTGCTGATTTCTGATAATTGACGACCTAGTACAAGGCAGCTGCAATAATGGGTGAAAATTTGAAGCTATGCACATTACAATGTCGCCACGCTAGTAGACGTCTCTTATTAGAAGATATGATTTATTTTTAAGAGCCAAACTTCGAGGACACTCTACTTTTCAAAGAGAAGAAATGGAAATATGCTCAGATAGTCAGCAGACCACATTTCGGCAGTAATGTTCCCATTTGTTCGCGCTATCACCTTAGTCAAAGATCATGAGATTCCGTCAATAACACAAAGACCACTGCTGAAATGTAACTAGTAACTTGTACATACTCCACAAATTATAAAACGGTGCATGATATGTAACCTGTTGTTAATTTGTTATTTACGGGATATGGAAAACGGTGGAGGCTGCAGTGTCACACCTCCACTTAACAAAACGTTCTGAACTTCCTTTGGGGGGGGGGGGGGGGGGGGTAGGATGCTACTCTTACTTTTCCTACCATACATTGATGTTCAGCAATGATCAACGCCATGATGATAATGAAGGCAATGGAAACCACTGCATTAAAAATACATAAGACGTATCCGCAGGACATGTGTCATAATAATCTCTCCATTGGAAAAATATTCCAAATTAGTCCCCATTCAGTTTTCTGGAAGTGGACTCCCAGAGGAGGTGGCCGTGAGGAAGAGATTGCATAATTAACTAAGGGATAAAATTCTATTAGTCGGAGCATGGGATGTCAGAAGGTTGAATGTAGTTGGAATGCCAGAAAATCTTAAATCTTTAGCGTTGGTCTGCTTTACCTTTTGCCACACCTTACGTATGCATCATGTTTTTTGGAGCATGGGGTCAATCTGAATGTACTGGAGGTCAGTGACTTGAAATGGAAAGAAAGTAATATTTCTGATCAAATGGATACAGAGTAATATCAATAGCAGCATAAAATGGTGTAACGTGAATAGGAATGGTTATTAATAGGTAAGCATGACAGTAAGTGAGCTACGATAAATTGTTCAGTGACAGGTTTGTTCTCATCGGAATCGACAGCAGACAAGTGCCAACAACGATGGACCAGGTATACAAGCCGATGTCACAAGTATATGATGTAGGGATCGATAAAGTATATGGGGATATTGAACGGGTAATTCAGTATGTAAAGAGAGACTGGAAGGAAGGAACAGGGGGAAGGGTTATGGGATACACGATCTAGTCAGTGGAACGATGGAGGGGAATGTCTAACTGAATTCTGCGATGGTAATAGCTAATACTCTGTTCAAGAATCACAAGAGGAGAAGAGGTACCTGGAACAGGCCCGGAGACACGGGAAGATTCCAGATGGACTACGGACAGACAGAGATTCCGACATCAGATAATAGATTTTAAGGGATACCCAGGAGCAGACATAGAACAAAATTTAATATCTATGAAGAATAGACTGACATTCAAGGGAATCGTCCAAAAGAATGAGAGTGAAAGGGAGTTGGATACTGAAGAAATGAGAAATGATGAGATGCGTTTGAAGTTGGCTATGGATGTTGAGACGGCGATCAAGATTATCAGAGAGACAGTTCAACTGAAGATCAATGACCATCTTCTAAAATGGCAGTCATTCGTATTGGACAGTCAGCCACAGGTATAAAGAAATTACTCCAAAGATCGAAGAAAGGAGGAAGTAAAAGAATGTTCAGGGGAAAACAGGAATACAGTAATATAAATCACTCTGGAATAGGAAGTGCATGGCAAGAAAGGTGAAATGGCTGGAGGGAAAATGTGAAGAAGTAAACAAAGAAATGTTCGTCGGGAGGACTGACTCAGCATATGGAAAATTCAAAGCAAGCTTCATTTAAATTAAAGGCGAGGGTGTAACATTACTTAAGAGTGCTATGGGAATCCACTTCAAAGTGCAGAAGAAGAAGTGGATAGGTGGAAGGAGTAATT